>NC_045708.1:0-19969 GCF_009834535.1 Camelus ferus | reverse complement strand
CTTTAAGTTTTTTTACATGAAAAATGCATATAAATAGAAGAACGAATATTCTCCTTCCCTACCTCAGTATATCACTATACACCCCAGATTAAAACTGCCTTGATAGCACTGACCCTGTTGTAATGCACATCTCCCTGGCTGATGGAAATACCTGAAGAAATCATGTCACTCAGTATAGATCAGTTCGACTTTTTTGAAGATAGATTTTGATAGGATGAGTGAAGTGAAGAGGCTTGGCCCTTGGTGGTGGTAGGTGGTTATTGGTCTTCAAGGAGAGACAGAGAAGCTAAGGCACAAAGCTGGGAGGCGTGAGAATGAAGCATACATTCTGGGGTTTCACAGCAGTCAGCTCTTTCTACTTCTGCGAGAAGTCAGACCACCAGCGCAGGGCAAAGCAGGGCCCGCAGCTGGCCTTCTGTGCTCCAGCTCAGAGTGTGGCTCCGTAAGGGTCCACCAGAAGGAAAGGCATTGGGGTCAAGGCATAGCCACGACTCGACCCCAAGCCCGGACCTGGCCCCCAGCCATGGCCCAGGTGTTTGGTCCAAGCACATGTGATTTGAACCCAAGGGATGGCATCGTCTCATGGATGGTGGGTTGCCCTGCTTTGAATTATGAATACGGCCTGGCATTCATTCTGAGGTCCAAAAGCTAAGTGTTCCAGTAGTTTTCTGGGCTATTTCATCTTCTGGTAGGGGAGTTGGCGGTGGCTGTTTAGTCTACTTGTGGGACAGTAGGTCCCACGCCAGGTTAGTGGCAAAACCAGTATTTTCAGACTCTATAAATCCTCTCAGTAAAACTACAGGAGTTGGCAACTTTCTCTCTCTTATTCTGTTTTGAGCCTGACAGCAGAAGTCGAGGGTTTTACTTTGTCCCTGCATCATTTTAATTCCTGAGGTGCCTGGGCCATCACCTCACCTCTTCCCTCCATTTTCTCCTTGCTTTCCTTCACCTGGAACCCCACCGCCAGAGACAGGAAGGCACTAGCAGGGCGTCTTTGTGGTGTTCACCGTCACAAATGATCACCCTCGGATACGTCATTAGATCACGGCCCCTGTATACCTGACACCGAGAGGAGTAAGACAGGCATTTTATAACATGACAGTTTAGAGTTATGTGTCTTTTAACATCACCTGCTCTCTGGAGAAAACATGTTCTCCCTTGATGAGTAAAAATGCATTTATTTTCTGTAAATCCTGAATGCCACATCAGCTTATGTTACACTCCATGAGATGAAAAAACCCCTCAGTGGAGCACGTGTAAGATAAAGTCTGTACTCCGTGCTGAGTCTGATGCTGACGGATGAAAACTTATTAGAGGAAGGCACTCAACATGCTTGGAGACTTTGCTGTTAACAGTTTTCCATAGCTCATTTTTCTAATGCGAGCCTTATTTCAGAGAATTCAGACGAGATGATTAAAGACAGGGTAAAAATTCTACAAAAAAAAAAATCCCCAAACTTGTATAGTTTTCAGATTGATGTAACTCAGGTGAAAGCGGGTGGTGAAGAGGAACAGAGAACAGTCCATTATCCAGTCATCTTTCTCTAAAGAATCCAAATAAGCAACTCTGATTACAGTGGCCCTGTACCAGTTACAAGGAACTGTGAGACACAGAAATACATTCTATACAATACTGTTAACTGGGGGAACTGGCCTCAGTAAAAGTTCTGGATTATGGAACTTTGAATCCGTATATACCTAGTGCTTTTAAATATCATAGCACTGTACTCATGGAGAACCCAGGTGTCCAGCAGATTTAGTTATCAAGACTAGATCCCAGAATTCAAGTGGACACGGTAAAGGTCTTACTGACCGTGCAGGAAAGAACCTTCCAGAAAGTGCATGTAGCGCACTTCATACAAGAGCACTGCATCACTCACAGAACCTCGTCTGGACCACTGTGTATGCAATAAGGCGCTTTATGAGAAAGGTCCGGGACATACTGGTAGCAGATATGAACAGCAATGAGGAGAGGGAGAAGATGAACTACTAAAGGCCAATATAAACAGGAACATTTGACGTGACTTAATAAAGGAAAAAGCGATCCCCTAAAACATAATAGAATTATTTTCATGATCATGACTTTGAATAAATAAGAACGGGTTAAATTATGCTCAGAGTATTCTGTTTGCTAAGGCAGATAACTGTGCCATGTATTTTTCTAAGTTCTTTCAAAATGGACTAAATGATAGTAATTTGTATTCACTGACCATCTACTATAGAACAGACATTGATCTAAACAGTTTTATGGATCAACTCGTTCAAATCCTCAGAACACCCTTAAGAAGAGTTAGCATTATTATCCCCATTTCACAGATGAGGAACTGAGGCAGAAAGGGCTTCACTAGCCCAAGGTGGAGGCAGAAGTAGACTCAGCCTCCGTTCCCACATTTAACCACGTGCCATACCTCCCTAATTAAAATAAATAAATACTCTGCTTAAAGTCAAAATCGCAGCTGTCTGGAAGTTTTACTGATATGAATTCCTGATAATGCAATATAAATGAGACATTTATGCATATATTAAAATAGCTTTAATTACAACTAGGCTCCAATTATGTTACCTAGTCAAGTCTTTCTCAGACTTTCTTCAGCGGTAGATAAGGATGTTTGCACAACGAAAGCTTTGCGTGTTTTCTGTAGTTGGAGGTTTACATACAGCACGAAGACAGCTTCAAGGTTGACAGCTTGCTGTCAAGACGCTTGGGAGCCTGCTGCAGCTACCCTAAAACTTGAGATTCACAAAATCATTAAGGCTTGTTTATGTTATTCCTTTGCTTTGCAAAAATATTTTTTTACAGACAGTACAAAGGTAAACTTGAGCTTTACTCCTGTCAGAATTATCTAATTTCTAATTAGGGGAGCCTGATTTAATGAGACTTTCCTAAGTAGTTTGGATAAGCCTTGGATGACTGACTTAAGTAAGTGATGTGTTTTTTTTTTTTTAACTAGTTAATCATTTGTCGCTCTCATAATTGATCAGTCCAGCATTTCTCGTAGAGCTGGGTAATTAGGCCTTTTTTATAGACACTATGGGACTCTGAGAGGAGAGATGAGAAAGAAGAGCCCCCAGTTAACACGCTGCTGTGGTCCCTCACTCCTCTGCAGGCAAAGGGGCAGGGACGTTGCAGCAACCAGAGCCGGAGGCCCATCCGTAACACTGGTTCCCGCTCACTGCTTCTGCTAAATGTTGGAGTTGGCTCACTAGTTAGTGTTAGCCATTTGGTGAAGTTAGAGCTAAAACTAGCTGCCGGGGCAACTGCATTTCTCCACAATCTCTTTTTATGTACACAAGACTATTGGAAATCACTAAAAATGAAGGAGGAGACAGCTATCTCAAAATCTGTTGGTCATCGTATGATTTCGAGATGATGACAGGAGCCACAGAGTAGAAGATCATGGGTGTCTATCCCAGTTTATCCGAATGGATGAAGCTCCACTAACCGCTCTGAAAGTTACCGTAGAGCAACCACCAAAGTGACAGGGTTAGCTCCCAAGTAGTTGCTTTAACCTTAATTATTTCACCTGAAATATATTAGTCACAATCCCGAATTTTAATACACATACTTCTAGGAAGCGAATATGCTCTGGGTTTTCCATGCTCCACGCATCCATGGAGTGCGCCAGATTTAAGAGGCAATGCCTTTAGGGAGAGCCGGGTTTTGGCGGCTTGGAGACCTTACTGTGAACAGACAAAGACAGCCCCGCACAAAGGGCAGCTCCGCCCTCACACGTATGAACACGTGCCCCCATAACCCGTTTCTTTAATGAGTAATGAATTACCTCCCCTGTTTTTCCTGAACTTCAGCCTTTCTCCAAAGGGCTATGCAGAAAGTGCATTGGTGTGGAACAACCAGGTAAGATGAGACAGTCTGTTCAACCCATGTTATTAAAGAAATTGGTTCACCTTTTTGATTCTGTCCTTGTAGTTTCAGCCATTCATTTGTTCAATAAGCAGTTGGTATGTTCTGGGAAATAATGAATATTGATCAGAAAATCGATCACTTATGAAGAAACAGACTAAGGGAAATTGTTTATCCAGTCAATTGTAATTTTTGATTTGTTATTTATATTTTCCAACTTCGTCCACCCCTCCCTGAGGCTGTCCTCTGCTCTCAGGAACACCATGCGAAAGGCACGTGGACGCTGGCGGCTGAAACTTCTGAAAGAGCTCAAACCCCAATACATTCATTATAGATCGTGCCGGCTGAGATCGCCCATAACAGAAGGGAGTGCGACTGGGAATCGCAGGCACGCTGCCTCATGCACCTGTGGCTATGGGGCTAAAACTTTATATAGTCATAGGATTCGCTCAAAAGGCTGTGCGCTTACAGTTCACGAGGTGTGAGCTATCTGCGTCGTGCTTAGAAGACAAAAACACCTGCACCCAATTAAAATGTCTGTAGGAGCTAACGAAGATTTGGAGTGAGCCTGGAAAGAGGAGTGATTTACTTTGGATCTGTATATTGTTTTACTTGAAGCGCTCCTATTTTTCTAAATTGTTTTTGGTTACAATAGAAATGAGATTCACCACTCGTAGAATTTTCTGAAGCTGTAACAATGAAAATGTGCCCAGCTGGGGCAGGTTTGAGATAAGTAAGTGATGCAATGTGTAGACGGATCCTCAGGGGATATAGGGGGTGGGAGGAAGACACTCATATCCTTCACAGGTCCTGGGGAAAGGGACCACTGTCCTCTTGTGCAAAATATTGATGAGCACTTTGATGAACCCTCTGGGGAGAGATCGAGTGAGTCCTGCTGTGAAACCGCAGGTTCCATCCCCATCCTAGACATCCTTGTTAAAACGAGCGAGTCAGGTGCAATCTCAGAGCACATATGTTTTTAGTTCCATTTTTCACTTGTGTGGAAAACCAGGGCTTGAGACTGATGAATAAACTAATCTCATTCCGAGTGGAAGTGATTCCAACTTTGTGCCCTTTTCCCACAGTGTAGATGCAGGTAGAGAAAATGTACCTGCATCCCCAAGTGGCTAACTAACTTTCCCCAGGGTTTGTGAGCACCAGGTCAACACACAGCTCATGCTCATACTTCATCGGAAATGTGATTTGGAATATCCCTCTAGCTGGCTGCAGACACTGATGAAAACTGCCTCTCTCTCCCTCCCTCTTTCTCTCTTTTTTCCACCCTGTTTTCCAACCTCTTTAAGATCATAGCCCTTCATCCTCAGCGTGTGGTAGTGGGTCTAATTTCCAACAGAAGTCGCAAACTCAGATGCTTAGTGGCCATCCTAATGGCTCCAGAAGCTGGGAGCCCCTCATTAAAGAACTAAAAGGGTTGTCAATTTTATGTGACTAGCTGGACGTTCCACTTGCTTTATCTTTAGACTTGACTCTTTGGTCTTTCGCCTGCTGTTACCTATTACCTTTGAAACTTTCCTCTGTGAACTAGTCTTCAATTTAGTTGGTTCAGACGCCTCCTTGCTGTAAACCTGCTTTCAGTACAGGAGCGGGGAACTACTCATGTGCGATGTGGCAGCAGTCTCAGGAGCATTGTGTCACACTGAGTTGCCATGACCGTCTCCTTAAAGCGATTCGTTTGATTAATCTGCTTCAAGTCTTCTTATTTCCTCCTCGTTTTTTTTTCCCCCTCTTCTCTCTGTCACCCAACTTCTCACAGAACCAACCATCATTTGTCTCTTGCACCTTCAAGAACTCAAATCTCCCTTTTGCCTACAAACCCTAGGTCTCCCTGTCCTTACAAACCTAGTTTACCAGCCCACCCTCACTGTCCACCCTGCCTCTGCCCTACAGCTAAGGTCCTAGCTCTCAACTTCCTTCCCTGAGAAACTCCATGACACAGGTAACTGGCTCTTACCCCCTACTCCTCAGGGTACTGCTGTCTGATTCTGGAAGTGGACCTCATCTTCCCCGCTTTCAGTTCCTAACCTTCATTCTTTAACTATCTACACTCTGGCTTCTGACCTTTACCGTGCTTTTGGAAAGAAGGAATGATCATTTAATTCCCAAATCTTGTAACCCCTTTTTAATCTCTAAGTTATTTGACTTACCTGTAGCATGTGATATTTCTGGGCCACACCCCCCTCTTTTGTTCCTCAAACATTGATATTCTATTTTAAGCATTTTCAGGTATCCATGAGCAAAACAAATAAAAATTTCGGTCCTTATATTCTAAAGGAAGAATCCAGACAGTAAATATTGATATACAGAATGCGAGCATGTATCTATCGTGAAACACACATGGCCAGGACTCGGGTGAGGCATAAGGTGGCACTCGCTCTCAGGAGGGTGCTTGTGTTACTTTACCTCTTTGAATTTGTGCCCTAGACATCTCATTTGAACATTTTAGGAAAGGGGGACAGCCAGTGCAGAGACTCCAATGCAGGCGTGGGCTCGCTAGGTTCTAGAAGGTGCCCGAGGCCAGTGATGACATGAGGAGAGTGAGCTGGGGCAAGCAGTGGAAGGCGAGGACTGGAGAGGTAACACTTGGAGAGATCACGTGGGGACTCGTAGGTGCTGGTCATCGTACGGTCTCTTTGGCTTTGGAAGACTGGGGAGCAAGTGAAGCTCTGGTGGGCAGAGAACCGATGAGATCTGCCCCCGGTTTTAACAGTCTCACTCCAGCTGACCTGTCGGGTTGAGAAACATCAGGGAAGGGGGTTTGGCGGGGAGGGGAGAAGCAGGGGTGATTGTTCAGTCTCAGGCAGGAGGAGACGGGAGCTTGGAGGGGCTGGTAGAAATGACAAGGGGGAGAAGTGGTCGGACCGAACAGAACTGGAAGGTTGGGTCAAGCTGTTCCGCTGACGGACTGGCTGCAGGGTCTGAGGAAGTCAGGAGAGGAAGCCATTCCTGGCTTTCTGGCCTCCACAGCTGAGCAACGTCAGACTGCCCCCGCCCCGGCTCCCAGGAGGCGCTCTCCGGCGTCCTCTTCTGCCTTTCTGGCTCTGCTGTCCGCGCCACACATCTCTCTCCCTGCTTCTGCTTCCCTGTCATAGGTCCTGCCTCTTCTGCGCCCTTGGGCCTCTCTGTCCCCTCTCTCTGCTCTCCCTTCGTGCCCTGTCATGACCTCCGCTCTAGTCTGAATGCGTCCAAGTCCCCGTCCCCAGCCCTGACCCTTTCTGCGGCTTTGGTGCTGTTTCCAGCTCTTTATTGTCAGACTGTCGTTAAAGCCGCCGTTGTGCTCCCAGTCACCCAGGCTTGGCCCCCAGTGTGCTAGTACCTGTGTAACTGCGTGAAGGAAACTTCTCACCAGGATTGCTCCCGGGAGAACTTAGCTGACGTGTGTCTGCCGAAAGCGCTTAGGAAGGACACTGCGATGGATGGTGACGCCTTGCTGGGCCGCGTGGGTAACAGGGCGCTGAGGCGGGGACTCCCTGCCAGGAGCTGCGCCCTGAGCCGCGATGCGCGCGGCCTGGGGGGCCTGGGCTGCGCCGAATCTGGACCGTGTTGCTTTGTCCAATAAAGGGCTGATAAACTTTAAATTCTCAGGGGAAAAATCTGGAAATGGGAGGTAGATGCTAACAAGGCTAGAGACTACGTGGGAAAGTGAAGACAGAGAAAGAGGAAGTAAAATTCTGTATAAATCTTGTGGCAGGTGTGGGTGAGAAAGGGCTGGGAGAAGGTAAGTGTCTGGTTGGGGGTTTTTGAAGGCAGTGACTACCTTGAAGTGAAAATGCAGGGAAATCTCCACCTGTTTTCTTCATGAAAGCTTCAGTGAAGTGCCTAATCCATTAATTTTTTTTGTGTTTGTTTTTTTGAGACTGAAATTCTTCTGAGTCCTGCACTTGGGTTGCAGAGGGCTTAAAGTAAAAGATCACCTGGGGGAGAACTGGCTGGAGACAAGGGACCAGCTGACCCCGCCTTACCCCACTGCTCCCCAGTCCCAGTAACGTCTCTTGTGCCTTTTTCTTTTTACGGTCGCAGATTTGTTTTCTCTCACCTGGAAATACGTGATGAGGCCATATTAACTGGTCTCCCCATCTCTTGCCTTTGTCTTGGCCAGACAAATCTTCATAACAACTTCAGATTAACTGTCTTAAACACACTTCTAGTCAGATTAGAGAGAAAAAGAATGGACCTTTCATCGGCAGAAGTGCTGGCTCTAGCCTGAGTGCACTTTCATTTGGCATCAGCCAGATAGCACGTTTCCCTTTAATTTGAGTATAAACTTTTTTTTTAATGGAGGTACTGGGGGTGGAACCCAGGACCTCCTGCATACTAAGCCTGTTCCACCATGGAGCTATACCCTCCCCTCTTTAATTTGGATGCCTTATGTCTATCTCATGTTTGCTAGTTTCCACCAAGCTCTGTTGTCTGACACTCAGCCTGCTTCACTTCCTTGTGTGTCTGTACACCTCTGAAGTCATCCGAGTTTGCAGTCCTGTAAGTTAAGGCCACACGCGTTGGAGTCAGATGGACGCGACCTTGAGTCCAGCTCATCTGCTCGCTCTGCGATCTTGGGCAAGCTCTGGGAGCAAATTGAGCCTTAGTTTTCTTCCAGGTAAAACAATAATAAAAACATCTATTCTGTTATGAGGTTCTGGATGATTGTGTAAAATTATATTAGCACAGAATAATCCTTTAAATAATAGTCATTAATTTTGTTATTCCTCTATATGGAAGCCTTCACAAATTATTATTATCTTCTAAGTAAAGAAATTAAACTTATACCCACCCCTGCCTCTGGACCCTGATGCTCTGACCCTGATGTGTCTTTTCTAGCCTCACCTTCCTCTATCTTTCTTTGCACACGATACCCATCAACCCATTTGTGGTCCTACAATAGGCCCCGTTTATGTTCATTTCTGCTGCCTTGCTCTAACCTCCCCGTCCATGTACATCCCCTCTTACCACATCTTCACCTGTCGTAAACCTGCTCACTTTCCAAGATCCACTTGAAATATCCCTTCATGAAAATGTCCCTCTTCCCTGAAGGCAGAGGTCATCCCTACCCCTGGCCAGGATTTGGGGGCCGTCTCAGGGCGCAGATCACACCCTGAGACTTAGCTTCTTGTGTCCTAGACTGTCAGTGCTTTGAAGCATGGACCACGTCTGTCTCATCCATGTAGCCATGATGGTGCCTGGCAGCCTGCATTTACCTCTCTCATCCCCCAAATAGTCCTGAATGCCTCATCTGTGTGGGCCTCCAGCCCTGCACCTGGCACATGGTACCCACACGCTGAGTGAAGTAGTAAGTTGGGGAGGACGCGTGTTAGTAAACGGATGGTCGGCTGTTGAAATGTGTGCCGTCCTTACCCTTGCCACCTTTTAGCAGGGGACTCAGATCAGCAGTCTAAAACTAAGGTATCCTGCTTCTCAGGAACAACAAAAGGAGGTCTTGGACATTCAGCTTCTCTCGGCCCCGTTTGGATCTCTAATAATATCAGTTTTATTATGATGCTTGCCCCTAGCTGCTTCTCTTAGCTTAGCTCTCATAAAGGTTCCCAAAGAAGTAACTCTAATGAGTCAGAGCTGCCCTTTATTGCCTTTACCTTAATTCTTTCTCCTTTTCTGACTTCCACCTTGTCTTAGCATTGGTCAGTTTCTCTCCATTTCCTGCTGTTAAATGGGAATTTTATTTTGTCAGTTCCTTAAATATGAGGAAAATGATAACGCTTGAGATTATGCATTTGTATATAACATGCAAAGTACATAGACAGCCATATACATCACCCTCTAAAGGTTACCTATGTGCATTTGCTTTAAGCACATACATTGCATTTCCCTTGCTCATCTCTTAAATTTCAGTTTCTTAAGAGATGCTCCAGCACTGCTGTGCTGTGTTAGTTAGACCTCCTAGGAAATAAGGAGACACACCGCCATTTCCTGGGCTATTGCACAGAGGCAAGGAAAGAAGGCGAGCAGGTGCTCACTCTAGTGACTGAGCAGTGGGCTCACGGAGACCTGAACCCTCCTGTGGGAACCTATCCAGCAGGCGGGTGGCAACTCCAGCCACATGCCCTTCTTGTGTGGCAGATTCCATCTGTCCTTGCTTCTGCTTCCCTTTTTCCGTGCTGCACTCACTGGTGCCTTTTCTCTCTGCTGACTCTATCTCATGGCTCTGTTTAACGGAAGCTTCTACCACTGCATGGCTCTTCTGACTTCATGGCTTCCGCTCACCGTCCACGTGCCTTTCAGGGTGTGTGGCACACTGCCCTTTATAGATCCCTCACCGTGTCACCTTCAAATTCCCCAAGGTGAAGAGCCGATTGACTAGCGTACTATTCAACATATAAAGACTGCTGGTTAGAACTCTGCCCTGAGTCACTGCCTGGGCTTCATTCCATCGCACAGGTGACTGACTTCGCAGCAGGTGCTAATGCCTGGTCCACAAATTCAGAATAAAGATCTCAAAATGCAGAGTGACCTCGATCCAAGTAACTACATGTGACTTTCTTATTCAGGAGAAGATTGTGTGTCTAACAGGTTCTCTGCGTAGACCATTATTTACTGATTTTTATTTATTTAGAAAATATTGTCAATTACTTGTTTATAGATTACAACCATACAGGACGAGGTAAACTGGAGATTTTCGTCCTCCTATGACATTTCTCACTATAGACAATAATACCTGGTGGTGTATAGGACATCAGAGAATCGTAATGCTGAAATGAGACTCAGAAATCAACCTGCTCAGTAGTTCTCAAACTTACTGATCTGAAGGCTACTTTGCAATCTTAAATATCATCGAGCACCCCAAGGAGCTTTGGTCCGTGTGAGTTGTATCATTATAATTGTATGAGATATTAAAAGGGCAGTTTTCAAATGCTTGTTAATTCATTAAAAATAATATCAACAAATATATTACCCGTAAAGAAAATAACATACGAGAAACAACTACATTTTTCTTAACGAGAAGAGTGGCACTGTGTTACATTTTTTGGTGAATCTTTGTAAGGTCTGGTTTAACAGCAGACGGCTAGATTCTCCTATCTGCTTCCGCATTTAATCTGTTGTGATATTACATGCGTTAAAAGGTAAACGGAGGCACATTAACATTTTCAAGAGTTTAACTGAGCATGCGCAGGTTCAAAGTGGGCAGTGCCAAACTGAAAGGCGTTTAAGAGCAGTCCAACAGCAGGAGCTAGGGACACGTTTTTTATAGAGAGAATGGGAAAAGCAAAGGGACTATTTGATTGACTATAGCTCAAGGTTGCCTGATTTGAGAAAGCTAACCCGGCGTCTTGTGACTGGTGTTAAATTTCACTTTCTTGGATTTGGGTGCACTGGCTCTGGCTTAGACTCTGATTGACTAATGTGAGCTACCGCGGCATTAGAGCCACCCCCGTCTAATGGCCTCCTTCTCACACAGCCTCTGGAAAACTCCAGAGTGTGCTTGTGAGCCAGTGAAAGCCAGGCAGATGACCTCTTGGTGTTATTATAAAAAGAGCTTTGATCTCACAAACACCTTGGAAGGATGTCAGAAACATCCTGGATCCTTGGAGCACACTGAAAACAATGAAAGAATCTCATTTTACAGAGGAGGAAACAAATGGCTCAGAGAAGTGTAGTAGCTTGCCCAGGGGCACACAGGAAGTCAGTGGCAGAGCTGGGGTTAGAACTTAGGGATCCTCTATCTTCACTGTATCTAGAAGCAAGTACCAAAGGGACAGCTCTGTCCACATTGTGACCCAAGGTGTGGACACAGTGCCAGTCGTCATTTGTTCCCTGTTGTGGAAACTTGGCCGCGGATAGTTGAGTAGGCTCTGGGAATGGCGTGGTGGTGTCACACAGCCATCAGAAGGGGCGCAGGGATTCGAACCCTCCACCCGGGAAGCCTCATCCTCTCATTGGTCTCTGTGCCCTGCAGTTTCACCCTAAAGCCCTATGTACTGAAGATTTATTATAGAAAATAAGCAAATCAGAACTGAAGAGGACACACTCGGTTCACGCCAGTCCCTTCAGCGTTTCCTGGTTAGACCAGAGGGGCGATTCCGGAAGCCCTGGTCTCCACTATTGCCTTGAATCTCCTCGTGGCCCAAGACGAACATTGTCCTGTCCCTTTGTTGTGCTCTTGGCAGAAAGCCATTTCCTCCTGGTGAGACTTAATTGGAATCCAAGCCGAAGGAGGACACGACAGGCTGCCATGTTGTGGCACTTTCTGAGCCAGTTCTTTGGGGAATATCTGTGTCCAGTTTTATCATGATGTAATACAAGGCTTATTGTGCACATGGTACGTGGTATTAAAGGAGGAATGTGATTTTAAAATTCCTTAAAAGTAATTTTAAGGTAACAAAAAAGAAGTGTATTTTTAATTCAAATTTCCAGTTAAATATATATCTCTTTGTATATGTGTTAATTTGTATATACGTGTGTGCTTATCTGTGTGTGTATGTGTGTGTATAGATACACACACACATACATACTTCATCCTGAAGTTGAATGGTCTCCAGACATTTAGAGCAGTAAACACCCTCTTTTTTAGAGCAGGTGCATGTGCTTTTAGGGGAACATCTGAAAAATATTAAACTATTCCGTTTTAAACTTGGAATTTAAACTGTGAGCTTTCTATTGACAGACATCTTCTGACTAAGTATACACACTTTAACTCACAAAAACCTTCAGCTTAGCTGAATAAGTGATTAATTTCTAGAAGTTTTCGGATTCAAAAATGAAACGCTATTTGTGTATCAAGTGGATTTTTTTTTCCCTTTTGAACGAAGAATTTCCATATTACACAATCTTTATGCCTCATGACTTGAAACGTAAGGGCGCAGGTACGTTTTCCCCCTCACAGTGTCTGTGCTGCTGAGAACATAGCTCCCTCATGCCTGGGCTCTGGGGTGGGACCATGCCCTCTTCCAAAGCGAGCAAGGGAAGGTGACTGGCTGGCGTCCGTTGCTCTGATTCCGCACAGTATTCTGATCTTCTCCAGATGAGTGGGGTTGCAGCCCTTTTTGCTTGACAGCCAGAGACAAACCCCAGGCTGTCCCGAAGATCGAGTGTCGTTTTAGTCCTCTGTCGACATTCCTGGTGAGGTGGGCAAAATGTCAGGAAGCTTTCCGGAGAAGACCTTCTGAGCTTTTATAATACTAGGGCTGACATTTTCGAACTGAACTGGGGTACCATAAGCCTTTCCCCCCTGACAATATTAGTATGTTTTCTTTAGCCAAACAATCATAAAGGAACAAGGTTTTGCCCACTATCCACCAAACTCAGAATGCTTTTTTTTTGTTTTTTATTTATGGGATTGGTTTTTTAAAGTTTGCACAGAAATTCTGGAGTCCCTTACATGCCTCTTCAAATCTCTTCCTCCCAGCCTTGCATCCGCCAGATAATCATAACCTGAGTTTTTGGTTAACCATCCTTTTCTTTTTTTATTTGCCAATGTTTAACTCTATATAAGCGGAATATGCTCTATTCATTCCTCTGTGATACACTTATTTCCTGAAGTGCTGTACTCTTAAGATTCATCCGTTACTGTAAATTCTTTATTATTTATTATATTATTATTTTAGTGGAAGAGAATCAGAGCTGTCTGAGTTAAGTGGCCACTTCTTTGTTGTGTTTTTCGAAGATCCCGTCAAGTTTTTAGTCCACTTGGTCACTACTCCTCTCAAGCTGTGCATGCTGCGGGTTATTTTTATTTTACAGAAGCCAATATTATTTACCCACAATTACTTGAGAGGCATCAGGGGCCACCATTATCAACCACAAACAAACAAACAAAAATCTCTAAAAATGCCACGTGTACTTATGATTCAAGTATGTTTCCTTTGCCAGGTTAGCTTAAAAGTTGGATAAATGTCTACAAGAGTATTTACAAAAAAAAAAAAAAAAAAGGAGAATGTGATAGAATGGAACAAGAGTGTTTGTAGCCGTATGTATGCTAACAAGCCAAAAGACATTTTTACAAGTTTGGAGCCCTAAACTGTCCAGTTCTGATGAATCGGTCCTTGACAGTTATGAATGGTGGACCAGTTGCATTAAAACAATGTGGGAGCTAATAGCAGGTTTGAAACTGGCTTTGAAGAAATCATCAACCAAACACATAACAGCACTGGAAGATCAGGCCACACCCTGTGCGGCCATGTGCTCCATGGTTGCCTGGAGACCATGAACCATGAACATGGTAGAAATATTGGAAATATACATTTTTTGTCATATTAAGTTTCCTAAACCCTTTAAAATACAGAATATATTTAAATATTAAATTAAAATTTTAAATTAAATATTAATATAAAATATAGAACATCTTTAAATATTAAATATATTTAGTGTAAAATTCAATGTATGTTTTTCTTAAACCAACATGCTGCCACTATTATACAAAAGTGTTCATGATTATATGGAAGGTGTTTGGCAGCTTTAAAATCAGGGTCTGTATTTGAAATCTTAAAAGGAATTGACCTTTCGTATCACTTTTGAAAAGGTGCAACGTGACTACTGTGCTAGCTTCCAGAATCTTTTCAGTGATTATAGAATTCCTCCAATATGGTATCATTAAACTTGCAGGAGATGGAAACCGTTACAAAAAAAAAAAAAAAAAAACTCATTCAGATTTGGTTAAAATTCTTATGAAAATGATTTATTTAATTTATCTGTATAAATAATATAACCAAAAAAGCAGGAAAGGAGTTACTAAAACATAATTCTGTACTAAATTAAAACAGTGTTTTCATTTTGCCGCTCTTATTATGACAGCTGAATAATAAATGCTGTACTAAATGGATGTCTGATATAAAGAGCAGAGATCAAGAAATGAGTGTTTAGAACAGTAAATTATATGTTAAAAATCTATAAACAGCTTAACAAATACATTCTTTCATGTAAAAAGCAGAAAATTGCCAGCTAGAAAGTAGCTTATCCAAATGGGGCTATTTGAAATCACCTTTGGAATAGTACACATTGTCTCATTGAGTTTTATAGCTTCTGTATATAAAGCTTCAGTTTTATAAAAATGGGTACTTTTGAAATGCATTTATTTATTTTTCCTTATGTCCCATTTTATTCTTGAAATTATTTCAAATGTCTTGCAAATATTTGGTTCAGGAAGGCAGAATTTATAGTTGAGATAATCAGAGAAGTGAGAAAATAAAAGTAATTTCCAGATCACATATTCCCAGCCCTATATATTTGCAAGCATATTTGCTAGAGCACAAGTATCTCTGAGTTTCCTAGGAATCACGGTGAGGAGGTAAAGGTACTTGGTTTTGTGATGTGTATAAAAACACACAACTGACTCAGATTTTGGGATACTGAGAGCAAGGAAAAGTTTCTTTTAAAGTTGTATAACTAATCTAACCTTTAACTCTTAGGTTACCCTTAGGGTTACCCTACGACCCACCCTACTGTTCTGTGAGTATTTTTATCATCTTAATGAGAAAATAGTTTTAGACATTGGAGCTCTCCTCAGCCTCAGGACAAGGATGATTCATTTTGAAGCCACAGGAACTCCAAACAAATAGAATATAGTATTTGTGCTGTCATGAAATGTCATAATTCATTGGCCTCAAGAAATAAGAGTCCATTTTCCTCTGATGTAAAAATCCAAGTTGAGCATTCCAGGTCAGCAGGTGGTTCCGCTCCATGTTCAGGGATCCAGGTGTTTCCATCCCTTTGCTCTGCCATTCCTCTAAGCCTTATTATTGTCTCACAGGTGATACAAGGTTGTTTTGGGATCTAAGTATCAAAAAGTCACACTCAGCCTCAGGGACTAGACCTGGAGGTGATGCTTTTTACTTCTATTTGTAACCCATTGGTGAGAAGTGTCATGTCCCAAGATTTGAAGGGGCCAGGAAATATGGACCAGCCATGTTCTCAGAAAACAGAGCATAATAGATTTTGGTAGAAAATGATCTATCTTTTAGAAGAAATATTTTTATAACTTTGAGATCGTGTGCATTACTTGACTACCGAGTAGCATGTTATGTTCAATTCTGGTGATCTAACTGAGACAGGAAGGGGCAGGGCAGAGTCATTCAAGGAATGATGCAACAATTAACATCAAAATGGTAGAAGATTCAACCCCCACTAAACCTTGAGGCTCAAGATGGTGGGAGATTTGACTTCTAGCAGACCTTGAGCTTCATTATACGCCCACTGTAATATATTGGCATGGTGAACAACATGCCCACAGGCACCATACAGTCCCAAGGCTAGCCACAAAAGGTCAAAGAGTGGGAAATGGCCAACTTCCTGGGAATCCCAGTCCCCCCAGGGTAGTTAGACTGGTCCTTCCACTTATTAGCATATGAAGCCACTGAGCCGATAAACACTGGTAACAGGTGCCTCAGCACCTTATGGCCATCTGTCTCTCTCCCTCCTCTTCGGAGATGGCCCTCAATCTGTCCATGGAGTGTGTACCTACTTTTACTCTAACCTGAGCACCCAACCCCAACACCTTTTGGCCTTTCTCTTGATTTTTGATGTATCTCTCTAAGTAGATCTACTTTTACTCAACAGTGGCTTGCTCTTGAATTCTTTCCTGTGCAAAGCCAAGGACCCACACTTGGTGGGGCATGTCCCAGGGGCTCAACTGAAGCCTGGGACACAGCCCTCCTCATGCTCCACTTCCATTTTTCCTGCATCATAACCAGCAGGAATGCAGAGAAACTAAAACTAAACTCACGTCTTCTGGTTTCAATTTCCATATCTGCTCTCCATTTCTTCCTTATTTTCATTTAATGTTCTTTCCTGACTTTTTGTGCCTCATATTCCAAAATCAGGTTGATTTATCTTCTTTCTTAACCTCCTGTTTCCAGTTCATCACAATCTCTGGTAATACTACCCCTATACTATCTCCCAGGGCTATGTCACTTGTCTACTTCCTCCACCATTGGCCGAGGAGGGTCACTTTCTTCCTCTTGTCTGGATCATGCCTTCTAAATGGCTTTCCTGACTTCAGTCTCCCCCGGATTCATCACATTTTACACAGAGCTCCTCTACAGCCTCCTCATTTTTGACAGAGACTGTTCTGTTCAGGGAACAAAGAGGAAAGAGATAAGAAAACTACCCTCAGAAAGCTTGTTTTAGTGGAAGATAAAGCATGCACTCAAATAAACCACACTGTAATGTGAAAAGTTGGCAATGAAGATGGAAATGTTTAGGATCACAAGGTTCATGGTGGGTCACTCACCAGAGGAACTCTGTGATATCTAAGTCTTTTGGGGGGAGCTTCTTCAGAAATAGGGGAAAAGAAATTTGAGGCCTGAGCCCTACACATTTCAGAAAAAAATGTGAAGTGGAGAAAATGGTCACATTAGCTTTTTCAGAATAATGCTCCTAGAATCCCCCTGAGGCAGGGAGCAGAGGGGCTAGTCCATTCGTGGGACTCAGGGCCGTGGCTGGTTTTGCCCTGTTCCCTCCTAGCCTCTGCAGATTTTGCCTGTGTTCCTTGAGAAGGAGAGTTAAATTTTGGATAAGAAAGGGTTTGTTCATTCAAAGTTAGACCATGCAAAATTTTCTGAAATTATTTTCATGCCAGGACAGAAAATTCTCCTGCAAGGCCAGTAGCAGCAAACCGGCCATGGAAACCACAGCAGGTACCAAGTGCGCCATGTGCAGGAACGGAAGCTCATGGATAGTCTGTCCTGCCCTCGTACCTTTATTAGGAGAGGAGCTGGACAACCCCTAGGCCAGTGGGGTGGGGTGACAGGTGAATTTGGAGTATTGATGAGCTTCACAATTATTTCTAAGGTCTTCGCTTTCCTGTGGCCAGTGAAGCAGGAATGAACTCACATCTAGTTTTGCAGGAGTGCAGAGAATGGAGGCATGAATCTTTCTGCAGCATAAGCTTTACTTCCCCCCCGCCCCAGATACAAACAGTTATTTATAAGTTAATTCCTCTATGTTATCATGCTAAATTTTGAGCTCCTTAAGGGAGTGGCCACATCATCATATAGGATGCTTTCAACTGTTTGTCATAAAACAACCCAACACAACTGGCTTAAACCACAAAGAAATTTGAGCTCAAATAACAAAAAGTCCTGACATTGGAAGGTCCTAGGATTGGTTAATTCAGTGGTTCAATGATGTCAGCAAGGACCCAGTTTCTTTCTAACGTTCCTCAATGTCTTTCTTTCTTTCTTTCGTTCTTTTTTTTTGAGGGGGATTAATTAGGTTTATTTATTTTTTTACTTTTAATGGAGGTAGTGGGATTTGAACCCATGCATGCTAAGCACGCACTCTACCCCTGAGCTATACCATCCCCTCAATATCTTTCTTAGCAAGTCAGCTTCCTTCATAGTTGAATGAAGTGTGTTAGGAGGAACAGATTCCAGGCAATGGAATGATATGAAAAAGAGGTGCAGACTCAAGTCACAGGGCAGTGGTAGGAAATAAGAAATTGTTTTATTTGACTGAAATATAGTAATCAATGTGGGCTTACATCAAAAAAGGTATATTGGACCAAGCATTGTAGGGCCCTGAATGTTGACACTAAGGAGTTGGAACTTAGTTCTACTAGACTATTCACAACCACAGGCAGTGATGGAACCAGGAAAGGGTTATAGGAATATGATCCACCTGTCAGCAGGGTGGGCTGGAGAATAGAAGGCCTAAAGTGGCCAACACCAGGGTGAAGCAAAAGCAGGCGCAACAAGCAAAGTGGAAATGAAGGTCTGAGGTAGGGGTAAGGGAGGGGAGACAGTCAGGAAAAGCATGTGGTAACAAGAGCCTAGTGCAGAGGGTAGAACTGGCAGGATTTATGTCACTGATTGGGGTTGTGGAAGGGGAGGGGAGTTGTCCAAAACAAATCAGAGATTGCCACTTAATGCGAATAGGACACACAGGAACGGGTGGTGGGAAACAACATTTAGTGAGCGTGGCCCTCTCATACCAGGCGATAGTGATTTGGCAACAGTCCAGCAGTTCACATTCCAG
This sequence comes from Camelus ferus, assembly GCF_009834535.1. Taxonomy (NCBI): domain Eukaryota; kingdom Metazoa; phylum Chordata; class Mammalia; order Artiodactyla; family Camelidae; genus Camelus; species Camelus ferus. The sequence goes on along the minus strand of NC_045708.1, from coordinate 1,171 downwards.
GAACACGTCAGGGAGAGAGGTTTAATTATCCCTTCTGCAAAATGGAGGAAACGGAGGCGTCTGCGGGGAGTGTCAAAGGGATGTTGCTTATGATTAAGCAGTTATCAAATGGAAATAGCTGGAGAGTTAAAACTGGTTCTTCCTAATTTCAAAGTTCACGCTTTAGGCTCTCTAAACCTGAAATGCATGGAGAGACTAATTTGTTTTTATTGATTTTTGCTCTTCTGCTCGAAAGTCCTCAGTGGCTGTACACTGCGCTGGAGAATGTCCTGCTGCAGGACCCATAAGGGCTCCCAAACTCTACTCTGACTTGCATTTGCAGCCTCATCTTCCATTACAATCATTTGGTGTCTTATTACACCCACCCAATAATGATTATTATTTGGAATTCCCTAAGCACACCAAATTTATTTCCTTTCTTTCTTTCTTTCTCTCTCTCTTTCTTCTTTCTTTCTTCTTTCTTCTTTCTTTCTTCTCTCTTCTTTCTTTCTCTCTCTCCTTCTTCTTTCTTTCCTTCCTTTCTTCGTTCCTTCCTTCCTTCTTTCCTCTCTCTCTGCTCCTTGTCACCTGCTTTCATCTCCCAGAATGAATTTCCTCAGCTCTCTCCCCTGTGGAGATTACACCAGTCTCCTTTCTCCATCACTTTTTCTGATTATTTATTTTGCTCACTCTGCAGTCCCAAGTACTTTATTTGTGATTACTTTGGTAACACATGTACACATCTTCCTGACAAAGCTGTGCAATCCTTAATGACAGGGGTGGTTTTATCAGCCCTTGTATTCCACATAGAATGTCTTACCAGACTGTATGTTTATAGCAACTGAGGGATGAGAAAGAAAGAGAAAAAAAAAAAAAAGAAGTAAGAGAAAATGAAAGAGAACAATACAGAAAGCAAGTAGCTTGAAGTGTACTTTCAATTTTATTTGCAAAGTATACTTTGTGCTTATTAAAGGGTTATACTTACTAAAAATGGGAAATAGCCTTTATGAAGAAAGACTCTTGTCACAGTAGTAAGGAGATTTTAACAACAGGAAATGGACTTAGAATGTCTTCTAGTGTGATTTCAGGAAAATGTAGCCCACATTTCAAAACTGAAAAGATTCTCAGTTATCTTCTAGAACAACACTACAGTTAAGGAATAAGCCACAACATGGAACAAAGTACAAATATC
>NC_045707.1:65942726-65961363 GCF_009834535.1 Camelus ferus | reverse complement strand
TGTAATGTTCCAAAACTAAAGCCCTTGGTGATCTGCCAAGAGTGACACAGTTACTGGTAACTGTAAGTTGGAATTGTAATATGCGTATTGTCAGCTAAGGCAAATAATGTCACTGGTACCAAAATTTTCAGCTAAGAAGAAAAGATACAAAGTAAGAAATTAAGGAGGGTTGGTTGTGGTGATGGTGATCATGGTGGTAAAATCCTTCTTCTTTTTTTTTTTTTTTCCCCCAGAGGTAAGTGTTGGTTCTATATTGAAGAGCCCAGCAGGAGTAGAATTATGGGAAGTGTGACTTGGTTATGATGAGTCTGTAGCACTTTTTTTTAAATCTTAACAAGTATCTTTTTCTATATTATTGTTGAAAAAAATAAGTATTCAGACCTTTAAATCTTTTTCTTTTGGTTTTCTAGTTTCTGTAAAGTTTAGAAAGTCATTTACATTTGAAGTATATATATATATATATATATTTGAAGAATATATAAAATTATATATACATTTGAAGTATATAGGAAGTGTGTGTTTGTGTGTTTTTGTGTGTGTGTATATAAAATATATAAAATATAACCTTGTTGGCTACTAGAAACTTTATATAACTTTAAGGTCTTGACTTCAGAGTGAAGAACTGATAACCAATTCTCTAAAATGATCATAAATGACACATGCATCTGGCACTAAGTTTGGGGAAGGTATTACTGTGGCTCTGTGTGTTTCAAAGGTGACATTTTACAAAGGCAGGGATGCAGACTTTGGAGTACAAGAGATCTGGGTTCCAGCCTTAGTTCTCACTTGGAACTAAATGAGTATATCTTGGCATATCTTGGACCAATGACCTAAAGTTTCAGAACTTTATTTTTAAGTTCGTTTAACAAGGTGAGGTTGATACTTCCTATACATCATAGTTGTGTTGGAAGGATTGTTTATGAAAGACCACCAAATTCAAGATCACTCACTGCTCTTGACACAGATGAGAAGAAGGTAGAAAATAAGGAGCCTATACTGCAGTGTAAGTGAAACTTGGTCTTTGTATCAGGTGGCAGAGAAGGAAGCCAGTGCAGGCAGGATACTTTTTAACATAGTCCAAGCTTGTACTGTTCACCACATGACAGGACAATAAATCAAGATATGAGGTGTTGGAACAACGAGTAGTGACTTTATTTGGAAAGCCAGCAGCCTGAGAAGATGGCCAACTGGTGTTGACAAAAGCCATCTTACTTGAGTTAAAATCCAGGCTTCTTTTATACTAAAAGGGGGAAGGCATTTAACTGGATGTTGCAAACTTCTTGGTGCCTGTTAGAGTCAGACCTCAGAGGGGATGTGATAATTCTTCTTGAAGTCATCAGGGTAGGTCTGGTCACAAAGTTTCTGTAAACCTCCCACAAGACAAATGTTATTCCCCATTCTGCAATTTTTTATCTCTATATAAATGGAATATGTTATACCCTTGAGAATGGTCTCTCCTGTATATTTTAGGCCACTGGCAACACTCTTTCCAGCATGAGTAATCACAGGCAGCAGAGTAAAACTTAGAGCTTAAGGAATAGATCCAAAACAGAGCCAGGTTTGCTCTTCTTTCTTACAACATAGCAGAGACCTTTGCCTCATCCTCCAAGGTGGAAAGCAGTGTGCAGTTTCTCAGACCACAAAGCCAACTAGCAGATGTATAATTTTAGCCTAGCCATCCCCCTTTCGTGCATCCTTATACAAATAATTTTATTAACTTTAAGTCCTGCCTATGTACTAGGAACCACCTTATACCAGGAGGTTCTCATCAAACTCAGTCCTTAGTAAATCATGATGTTCTTGGGTAATCCGTTATATTGAGACATATCCTGAGTCCTCACCCATCACCCTCAGATGGCCTGTTCTACAGGGGTGGTCAGGTTTCTAGAGGTGTCTGGGAGTGGGAGTTAAGGATGGGAGTCAGCCCATGCTTGCACACTTTTAGCCTGCTTGCGAAGGGTTCTCCCAGAACCATGAAATGATGTGAAATGTGAAAGTACATGCCTGGCACATGATAAGTTCTCTTGCTATTCAGAGAGAAGGCCTATCCCAAAGAGGAGATAATTCCTGATTGAGGAGTTTACTTTGCTGAGATTTTTTGTTTGTTTGTTTGTTTGTTTGTTTATGTGTCCTAACATATCAATAACTCTGGTATCTAAGATTATGTTTTTGTTTTGTTTTGTTTTGTTTTTGAACTTTTTGAACTAATGCATGTTGCATGACTCAACTAAAAGAGATATCCAGGAAAGTGGGTAAATATTGTGAACTTATACCTATCAAGTTTTCAAAAGTTTCCCTGTTCAGTATCTCTGACTAACAGCTGGGAATTCTTTCTGTTAAGAGATGTGTAATTTTTCAGAATAGAGTTGAAGAGGGGCTCTCATCCAATGTCTCTTTAAACTCACTTTCCTCTGAGGTCTTTATGGCTTTCTGGATTTCCCATGTCCAGGGGTGTATTATACTGACAATACTGTGGAAATCATTCAGTCAGAAATGACAGTTTTAATCTGAGAACTAGATTTGATACCGCTCAGTTTGGAGAGGAGAATATTTTCCTTGGGAGGACAATAAAAAAGGAAAATGATTAAAGGAAAAGAGTAGGAAAGTGGGTGTGGGGCTGCCTTCCACAGTGTCCAGGAGGAAGTAAGCCAAATAATGGAAATAACCCTTGGAGAGCTGAGGAGGACTAGAGCCCAAATCTGCTTAGGGACCTGAGAAATCCCTAAAAGGCCTAGGAAAGGCCTCAAAAGCCTGGAATAGAAGAACTGAATCCTTATACAGCACAAAAGGTGTGAAGATTTTATTCAACTCTGCTTTCTTGAAAGCTGGCAAGGAATAAATGTCCCTTTTAAACCTGAGGTAAAACATAATATACTATAGAGTTCACCCTTTAAAGCATATACTTCAGAAGGCTTTAAGTACATTCAGAAAGCTCTACAATCACCACCACTATCCAATCCAGGAAACAGGAACTTGAAATTTCTGAACTGACATAGCATTCATATGCCGTGAAGTTCACCCTTTGGAAATGAGTAACGCAGAGGATATTACTCCACTTACAAAGCTGTGTAACTGTCAGTGATGCAGAATGAAGAATAACTTGTTTCAAAGCGAACTATGATTTTGCAATCACAGCGGTCAGAGTTACAGTGGATCATATAAATATTCATACAATTTCTTTAGTAGAAAAGGTCTTGTATTTTGATCATTTTGACCTTTATTGACTACTTACAAGATCAGGGGAAAGATGGTTTTTAATTAGTAAGCCATGCTCCCTGAGATCAGGAGATCAAAGTGAGGATGACACTATGCAAAATCATGAGGCATATTGCCACTTGCAAACTAATGAAAGAAGAAAATAATAATCTTAGTAATCTGAGTACAGCTCTTGGTTCTCCAGGAAATAATAAAGGGAATTTTTACCTTCTAGGGGAAGAGGAAGCCTAGAACTGAATTCTTCTTTTTAAATTACTGCCACTCAGACCACAGACCATATTGCACCAGAAATGCAGAGATTCTTTTCCCTGCATTGCTTCACCACAGTAAGGCTTCTACTTTTGGGTCAAGGATTTATTGGCCCCCATCCTCAGAAGGGCTGATTCCCTTTCCCCTTTGGGGCATCAATACATGAAAATGGCAGTGCTTCTTGTGCATGCCTGTGAAGCCAGATCTTGATAGCCTGAGTCTAAGAAGGAGGGGGACTCTGGCCTCTGAGCTAGTGCTCATTTTCCTGTGTGTACAACCCACGTATATACACCTTGGGTCTTTGGTGCTGGAGAGATGAGTCTATCCTTGGGTACAACTGCCAGGTATTGCCTTTTAGTAAGATTAGTTCATTTTGACCCATTTTTAGGAAGCCTTAGGTTTGCTCCAAGAGCAATGATGTGGGTGGATTCCAAGGATTCTTTGGAGGTTGTCAAGGGTTTGGGAGTTGTGCCATTTGGCTGTTGTTCTGGGTCTGGCAGGAAGTAATATTGTCTCCAATTGAGTGAGAGTAAACAGATTGGACCGTGCTTTCTCTTCAGTATTAGGTATAGCTGTTTGCATTCCCTACCAGCTAATGTTTACCATGCATCCATTTTAATGCCAATGGAGTAAAATTGATGTGACAGATTTTCCAGACCTGAGGCCCAAAGAAGCAGTTGAGGCCTGTTGTGGCACAGAAGCACTGAATTCTTGACAAATCAATGGATATGTTTGTGAGTGTGATTGTATTTGCTCCTTGGTCATACATAAATGCTACAGTCCTACCACCTGCACTTTCATTGGAATAATCTTTGTTTTACTCATTGCATGCATGGATTCCCGCCCCCCCCAACTTGGGTTATAGCAAGTAGATTTATACAGCAGTTTCCTGTACTCTCTTTCAAAGAATACCTTTAAGAAAAGTTTCTGACATTCTCATCAGAAAACGATGGCTCAAATGGCTCTCTGTACCTCTGTGTTACCTTCCACTTTGACCACTGTATTCTGATCCATAATTTCATGGGGAATCAGGACATTCCATAGTTTAGCAGCTACCCACTGATAGGCCAGTGCATGGCAGGCATGTTTTAGGTCCCCTGTGGGTATGTCGAGGTAAAAGCTATTTCTGTAAAACAGCAACAACACCATCCCTTTCTTCTTGAAGCTTATGCCCTGTTGGGAGGAGAGAGATGTTTACCCTAAATCCACAGTTGATAAAAGTTATTGGGGAGAGAAGTAGAGCGCTGAGGAGAAAGTCAGGAAATGAGGTTGGGATGATTGCAGTTTAAAAGAGGAAGAAATAGGAAAGCTTCTTTCAGTCAGATAGAGGGAGGTAAATGAGGCATTGCAGAACTTAATGTCTCCAAAGGATCTGTCCAGCTGTTACAAATGGGGGGAATTTTGCAAATTGTGTTTTATGAGGCAACCCTTCCTAAATAATGCACCTACTGTTCTCCTTAATATTTGCACTTTTGTCTAGATGACAGATTTAAGTCAGTGGCATGTCACTTTCTGGGCCAGAAGGCACCAGGTGTGTTGGGGAATCCTCTCTGGTGGTCTCCTTTCCTCTTGGAGCCCCCACTTTAGAGTTGGCTTGTTGAGCCCAGACCCAGTCAGTTAATAATTACAGCAAGGTCCTGGTTAAGAAACAATATTAAAGTAGAGCACTGTGAATTGACTACAAATAATAAGCTCATGTAGTTTTAAGTTAATTACCTTTAAAGTTGAAATGGCTGTTTTTTATTGAACACAAGTTACTGATTTAACAGTAAAGACTGCAGGAGCCCTCAAAAAGAGGAAGCAGTTGGGTGAGCAGTCAACCTGAGGCAGGAGGTTGAGATACTGAAACTGAACTGACAAGCTAGCAGAGGGTTTGAAGATGAGAAGAGCATGCCCAGAGGCAAGATACTGATGGAATGCTAACCACATCACTAGAAGATTTCTCAGTGGGTAAAGGTCTGACAAGGAACAGATGGTCAATGCCTTCTCAACATGGTTCATCTTTGGTGGTATGGTGAGACTGAGGGAGAGTGGTGATGCCACGTGAAAGGCTTGGTGTTCTGAGTATGGAGAGGAAGCAGTGGACTGAGGAGGGGACTTTAAATGCCAAAGGTTTTAAGCAGGAATAAATGTGAAATAACTTAGGAGGTGATTTTCAGCCCCCTGGGACTCCCTGCAGGAGACAACTGGTAACTAACTTGATGGATTATTTGTCCCCTTCTTGGCACCATTTGAACTCCTAGGTAATTGAAATCTGGGTTCCTTGCCCTGGGTTTTCAGAGAGAGCTTGGAGTGCTTGTTGTGTACAGTCATGCATCTGTGACCCAAATGTCAGACTCTGCTTCAAGTGTTACCCCTGTCACTGCCATGTAACATCCAACAGCTCTGGGCTTGTAACACTTTACACATTTGTTGAATGTCAATGACCTCCACCTTCACTGAATCTGCACTGCCTGGTGAATCCTGCTCTCAATATCTAAATTAAATCTCAAGCATCAGAGTCCATGGAAAGCTCTCTACACTGTGCCTTCCGTTCCACAGATCCAGGAGACCTTTCTGCTTAAGTTTCTGCTACCTTTTGATTTGTACAATGACTTGAATAAATTTTTAAAATTCCTCCCTGGCTTTCCTTAGAAACAAAGCTGACTACTCAGGTTTCATCTTTGCTGGAAATTAACTTTGACTTCCTGTCCCCTCCACCTGTGGTTTCCTGTATTTGGTCTGCCAAATACACACTCCATACTCATGGTTATGATCACCTCCTTTTGCACCAACCTCTATTTCCCTAGAAACAAATGGGCAAGCATGGCCCCTTCAGCATCCATGTTTATCTAGTTGTCTCTTTCTAGTCCCTTCCTTATCTTCTTCTTCGGGGAGAACTGCTAACTTCACAATGTTCAAGAATGGTATCCAAGACCATGAATGCCTCTCCATTTCTTAGATGCATTGTGACTTCATCTTTTTGCTTTCTTTAACCCATGTGTTATAGGTCTCAACAAACAGAACATACACTGCTTAGGTCTGTTGTTCACAACAGTACACAAAGGGAAATCTCTGATATTTCACCATCACCACCATCACTGAACACAAACTGCCCAGTGCCAATGAATGGGGACTCATTCAGTCATACTCAGTTCTACCTCTCAGACAGAGCTTCTTTGTAATCCCTTTAAGCAGTGTTTCTGTCCTCTATTTCAATAATCAGAGACTTACCTCTTATGCCTACCTACCTCGAGTTTTCACTAACACAAGCTGAAAGTACAGCATTAAGGCACCATCCTCTCACTGCTGTCTCAGCCATCCATTATGTCAAGATCCGAACTGCATTTCCTTACCCTGCCACAAATAATCACCCCACTGTACGCTTGCTTCCACCTACTTCAACATCGTTCTCTTCCTTCGTGTCTCACATTCAAGCCTGCTTCTCTCCTTTGCCAACATACAGTTTGATATTTTTGCCCTCCCCGAGCCCCCACTCTTCAGAAGAGTCACTGCCTTTGTTCCCATGACTCTTGAGCAAGTTCATCATGAATGTGTTCCCTGCCATAATTTCTTCTTTCACCAGTCTACTAAATTTGATGCAACCACAGAAGATGCAATCTCTCACTCTCAAATCCAGTGACTTCCACTCCCTTGGTCTTCCATTAACTTCCATTAATTCCAAGGGGAAAAAACATGCCTTAAAACCATCAGTCGGAGCATTTATGTAGAGACCTCAAACTATCCCTTTCTAGGATTTTTGGTGGCTTGGTTCTCTGCCTCTTCAGTAACTTATAATTAGCCTGGCAGACTAATAATCTTTCTGAGAAAGCACCCACATATGCCCTGTCATTCTCGAGGGTCCCAGGAGATTCTGCCACATACAGTCCTGGGATCTGTCTCTTTTGTCTCAAGCCAAACTGGGTGGGACACTAATAAGCAATGCTTCCTAGCCATCTCCACAGAGAAGTAATCAGCAAATAAACAAGCTGAACCTTCAGCTCCCAGATCTCTCAGCTTTGGCACAATATTAAAATTTCAAATCCAATGCTGCCTGACACTTTTTGGGCACAAGCTTTAATGTGGTGGCTGGCAAATCTGGTAGAGCCAGTGGGTAACCAAAATATTCCAAATATCTCCTCTCTCCCCACCTCTCCTCTTGGAGAAATTCACAGGAACTACCAATCTTTCTGGTCTTTGAAATCTGAACTCTATGAAAACAGAGGACCAGTCACCAGAGTTGATACAACAGAATGGATTCTGCTTCAACTAATGCTACAACAACATTAAAAGCAGGGAAGGAGGATGTTGTGATGAAAGGGGAGACAGTAGGTCCATCAGGTTACACAGATGAGAAAATACTTGGGAATGTCCAAAGGAAATATGAAGGGTTTCACACACAGTAATAAACTTTGAGAAAAAAAAAAGGGAAAGAAACCACTTAAATATTTAGAGTGAAACAACTTTTGACTTAATGCAATAAAATTTAAGCACAGGTTGTAGATCATAGTGAGGTGGTAATTGGCCACCGTATGGTTGCCTGTGTTTTGTGTGAATTAGGGAAGAATAAGCTACCCCAAGGACTTGAGTCCAGGGTACAGAGGAATAGCTGACTCGGGGGTGATCTTGGTTTCCCAAAAGGTGTTCCCTATGCAGAGAAGGAATAGACTTCCCTAAACAGAAAGACACTACCTTGAAAGTTTCCTCAAAATGCAATGTATTTGACTGCTGATTTGGGGATGGGTTGTGGGTGGGCTGTCATAGATTTAGAGTTTATTCCATTACGTAGTATGTTCCAGGCAGCAGTCTTACTAACATGCTCTTCAAATCCTTAGAGCAACCCAGCAAGGAAATGCATTGTCACAATTTATTGAGAAAACAAATGCCCCCAGAAAGCCTACATAGTTTCACCACAGGTCGCAAAATTAAGGAATGGAAGTGTCAAGATTTCTATCCAGAACTTCTGGATGACAAGTCTTTTCCTCTGCCAAAATTCCTGTCTGTCAGAGACTGAGTTACTAAATTGGTACTCTGTCCAGAAATAGCCCTGGGTGAAAATTCATTATTATCCACCAACTGATGGAATGTATGCATTTATCACTCAATCTCATCAACAAACGTAACAGGAAAATCTGACCCTAGGGGCTAGAAGTGGCAAATATCCTTGGAATCTGGCCCCAGTTCCCTCTCAGTGATGGATTTATCTGTCTGCAAAGTGACCAAGTTCACATAACTTGGTTCACATGACTTACATTTGCCTTTTCCACTGTGACACAGTCAACAGCAAAATGGCCCTTCATGTCAAAGTCCAGGTAGAATTGGTCAGGTCACTGGCTTCCTGGAGACTGAAGACACCTGATCACAAATAGGTATAACTGACATTATTAACGTGGAGCTGCTTCTGCCTAGGCAGCAAGAACCCATGCCATGTCAAACCCAAGAATATCTTCCTAGGCTGGACCAGAGCAGCTATTATTAATTGACCAGGTAAGGGGATTCCCACCTTGTAATATGAATAGCACCCTTAAAAGAATTATAGTTTCCTTCATTTAGAATAAATTTTCTAAGGGCTAACCAGTTAGAGCCTTGGAGTGGAGAACACCAGCAAGGTAACACAGAAGTACAAGATATAGGTAATTAGCCATAATCCTAATAATTGAATTAAATTTAACTGTGCATAAGATTATGAAATACATTTAGTTCATAAGCAAACTGTGTGGGCAATTATCAAAGTAATTGATCTACAGCCCTGGTCCAGTGTCTTGGGCCAGCTGTCTACCTCAGATGTCATCTTCTTCTCATCCTGGTCTGGTAGCTTCTCCTTTGTTTGAGTATTGTTTTAAGGTGATTTTAAGGTCAGCAGTCTCTCTACAGGCCAATCCAGTGCAGAGGCCTTTGTAAATGGGAATATTAATCCGAGTCAGTTCCCTCCAGTCCATTGTGCATGAGCGAGTAAGAGCACCTGACAATAGTCTTTCCATCTTGGTTGGAGCGAGTCCTTATATTGTGCTTCTCCAGTATGCAAATCTCCCAGTTGCAGGTCATGGGGCATTGGATCTTCCATCCAGAGATCAACGTCTGAAATTTGCTTCAGGAATAACTTACAGTGTCCTTTTAATAACTAAATTAAACCTTGAAATAATACAACAAAATAGCGAGGATATTTCTGTGAAGTGAGTCTTAGGCTGTAAATACAGACCTTCTTAAACAGAACTAGAATTGCTGAAATGATCTTTTTTCTCTCTAAATTTACACTCGTTTCTACCAAATATAGACAAATCAAGATTAATTTTCTTAAAATTAAGTTTGATTATTTTACCAAATAGGCTCTTTTAAGTGGGCTGTGCCAGAACAATTCATAAGAAGTCTCAGGCTGTAATTTTGATAAGTTTTGTCTCTGTAAATTTCCAATGGATCTCTATCAGGTGAATGGGAAGGCTTTCTACTAGAAACAAGGGGTGCCTTCCTTTATGTTCCTCTGAGTAGAATTCTGAAGGTAAAGATTTAAATATCTGAATTAGTGCATTAGAAACCCCTACTATGTGGACTGAGGAATTAGTCTGAGGGAGAGGACCTTTAATTTTGATAGCGTTCAAAACTGAGAAGCTGGGCCCTGTGTCTACCAGGGCTTTAATAGTTTCTCTTTGTATAAGCATTTCTACATCTTTTCGGGCAGTAGAGAGTGAAAGGGGAAAGAACCCCAATATTCCCCTGGAGCAGCCCCCTTATTGTAAACTCATAATTCTGGCCAAAATCCAGTTTTCCTTCTAGGCTTCTCCTTCTTAACTTACAATTTATCTTCTGATGCTCTGGTTTTCTGCAGTAAAAGTAAACTGTCATTTCCTGTTTTAGAGCTTCTAAATACCAATCAAGTAAGCATTCCATTCAGTCTGCTTGATCTTACAGCTGACTTTTTCTAAATCTGCACACTAAATTATCAATTTTGTAATATCAAAAGCACCCCCATTTGGACATTTTAGATTGAGATCTCCTTTAGTATAGTTTCTTCAATTAAGTAGGTACTTGCAAATATGAGCTCTGTACATGAATCTGACTGGAATGTTAGTCAGAGGTTGGTTTTCTGATGTCCCTCATTTCTCTCTTTGAAAGACTTTATTTATCATTTCAAAGTTGAAATTATCAGGAATAAAATTTCACTTTTATTCTGACAAATTCTATTCAGGTAGCCAAATTGAGGAAAAGCATCAACTCATCTTCTTACCTAATCATTCAGGCCTGACCCTGGCATCTTTCAATCAGGACCCACCCAGTGAGCCTCTACTGGGTGAGTATTTCCCCAGTATCTTTCAGCCAGGCCACATGGGCATTTCCCTGGTATCTTTCAACCAGCCCCAGGCAGGATATCTCCTCTTGGTGGATATTTCCTCCGTAAGTTTCAACCAGTCCCCAAACAGCACATCTCCATTGGGTCAGAATTTCCTCCCAGGATCTCTCAACTGAGGACGTTTCCTGGATACACTGCCAAATAAAATTCAGGATCATCAACCAATATGGCAGATCCGAAAAACAGAAGAGACTCACCCAAATTCATCTGGACTCCCCAAGGAGTTGGATGGGCACAAAGGGCCTCTGCTGGTACCAAGGCTCTGATTCCTCACAGAGTGCAGGCAAAGGAGAGAAGTCTGCTCTTTGTCCCTTCACAGGGTCACAAAAACTGTTGACTGAAATAAAATCACATAATGTGAGTGTTGTTCACTAAGTTTTTTGTTTTGTTTCATTTTGTTATTTTTGGTGGGGTGGGGTGGGGCAAAATGAGGGCTATATCCTGGGAGACAGCACCACAGAAAGCTCTGAGAAACTCTTCCAAAGATGCAGAGAGAAAACTCAGAATTATGTATGATTTCAGTGAAGGGGGTACATGCAGTCAACCACACGTTTAGGCAGAGGCTTGCTACTAGTCTCAAGGAGCAGATGCCACCTTTATTGACTTTAGTGCTTTTCCAGTTATGGGGAGAACAAGAATTGGGTTCATAAAAAAACTTCTGAAAATATCTAGCTATCAGAAGGCCTGTTCAGCCAGTTTTCCCAGAGCACAGAGGGCCTCATTCCTGACCTCCATCCTGAAATCCTTTCAGGGTGTGTCAGAGGTCAGCGGCTGCAGCAGATCATGATTTATTCCAAGCAGAGTTAGATGGCAAGTGACAATTTTTAGGTAGCAAAATCATAGAAAGCATGTTCTGTGACTTCAGTGGAATGAAACTAGGAATCACTTAAACAACCACAAAAAGTAAGACAGAAATGTATGTATGTATGTGTGTATATATATATAAATATATATATATATTATATATATATATATAGAAATTAAACAACACTCTTAAACAATGAATGCCTCAAAGAACAAATCACAAAGGAAATTAGAAAATGGTTTGAGATGAACAGAATAGAAAACAAAGCCTACCAATATCCACGGCATACTCACACAGGAATGTGTAGGTGTAAATTACTATATATGAAAAAGTAGAATCTCAAATCAATAACTTAACTTTACACTTTATGGAAAACCTTAAAGAAGAATGAACTAGGTTAAACATTATCAGAAAGGAGGAAGTAGTGAATATCACGGTAGAAAAGACAGACTAGAAGTGGCATAAATTATGTAACTCAAAAGTTGGTTATTTCAAACATTAAGAAAATGGACAAGTTCTTATCCAGACAGAGCAAAGTAAAATACGGAGAAGACTGGAATTTCTAACAACAGGAAAAGAAAAAAAATGCAGACATTACTATTAACCTTGCATATATAAAAAAAGAAATCCGAGAGAATACCATGAGCAATTATACTCCAACAACATCCACAAACTAGGTGAAATGCATAGATTCTTAGAAGCACATGAACTACCAGAACTGACAAAGGGACAAGTAGGTTATCTTAGATCCATGGCTTATAAATTATAAGTAGCCCAATAAGAAGTAAAGGGGTTGAATATGTAATCAAAAACTTCCCAAAAAAGAAAAACCAGGAACCAGAGGTTTTACTGGCAAAACTCATCAAATACTTAAAGTGAATCAACACCAATCCTTCAGAAACACTTCCAAAAAGTAATCGATGAGAGAGTACTCTCTACTTCGTTCTAAGGCACAGGCTCTACCCTGAAACCAAGGCCACAGTTATACCTCGTGGAAAAACTAAAACATAGTCCAGTATTCCCTATTATGCAAAACACCCCCTCCAAAATGCAAGCAAAGCAAGTCTAGTAGCAGCAGATTAAGAGGACTCTACTTTATATCCGAGTGGGACTTCTCCATAGAATGCAAAGTTGGACCAACATACGAAAACCAATCAATGTATGAGAATGGAGAAAGAATGGCAGAGTAGAAAGACCCTGAGCTCACTTGTTCTCACAAACACACCAAAATCACACGTATCTGCTGAAAAACCATCAGTAAAAGAGAATGAGAGCTACCAGAAATTACCTGCTACAACTACAGGCATAAAGAAGGGAGCACAATAAGAGAGGCAAGAAAGGTCAACCCACAAGATAATAAAATCCCAAACCACAAACTGGAGAAGAATTGTACAGCAAAGGTTTCCCCACAGGCACGAGGGTTCTAAACCCCAGATTGAGCTAGCAGCCCAGAGGTCCTGCACCAGGAAGACAAGACCCCAGAACATTTAGTTGCTAAGGCCAGAAAGGCATGCTTTTGACAGCCTCATGGGACTGGGAAAATAAAGCCTTCCCTCTGAAAGGATGCACACTAAACCTCACATGGATCAGGACACAGGGCAAAAACAGCAATGTGACAAAACTCTGAGCCAGATGTAACTGCTGTTCTTGGAGCTATCTCCAGAGAGGTGAGGGCAGCTGCAGCTCACCCTAGGGGTTACAGGCCCTGGGGGCAGGCCTACTGAGGAACGTTCTATTGCATGAACACTGCTGCTAGTGCCTACCATCTTGGCTCATTAGTGCTAAGGCCTGGTCCTGCCCAAAAGCCTGTAGGCACCAGTGCTGGGATGCCTCAAGCCAAACAACAGACTAGATGGATACACAGACCTAACCATCAACACAAAGCTGCCTAAGCACTTCCTGAAACCACATTATCTCTAGATTCAGCCCTAGACACAGACCTGCCCATCAGAGGGTCAATACTCACCTCCACCCACCAGTGGGAACGTACCAGTCCTGACCCTCAGGAAGCCTGCACTAGCCTCTAGGTTAGCAGATATCAGACACCAGAAAGCCACAGACCTTCATCCCATGGACTGAGTTGGCCCACAGGAGGTCAGATCCTACACTAGGAACAGCTGTGCCCTCATCCTATCCCTAGCAGGATAACACGTGCCTTGGGACACCCTGGATACTATACCCACCATAGGTGTCAGGGACTGCACTTGCCCACCAACAATGTGAATGGCCTCTGGGATCCCTGGGCCCTGCAATCAGACTTCAGAAACTGGCTCTATCTGCCAGTATTCCAGCACTAACCTGTGACCTGGCTTTGCTCGCCAGTGAGTGGACAGTAGCCCCAGACTTGGACACTTAGGCTATGCCCCCCCGATTATTCAGCACTAACCTCAGGGTCCTCAAAGTTTCCGCATCCAGACATCTAGAGAAAAGTTGACATCCACCTTTTGGAGACTATTTAAAAAACTTTACACAGGAAAGAACACTTTCAAACTCATTCTATGAGGCCAGTATTTCCCTGATGCCAAAACGAAGCAAAGGTATCACAGAAATGAAACTTACAGGCCCATAGCACTGACAAACATAGATGCAAAGACCCTCAACAAAATATGAGCAAAATGTGAGAATCCAACTATACAGTAAAATAATCATATGCCATATTCAAGTGGGATTAATCCCAGGGATACATGGAGTTTTCAATATCCACACATCAATGTGAAATAACACATAAACAAATTGAGGAATAAAAAGCATCTGAATAGATGTGGAAAAATTTTTGATAACACTCAATATGTATCTATGGTAAAATGTCTCCAGAAAGTGGACATAGAGGGAACATACCTCAGCATAATAAAAGTCATATGGAACAAACCCACAACCAACATCATACTCAATGGTGAAAACATGAAAGCATTTCCTCTAAATTCAGGTAGAAGACAAGGATGCCCACACTTGCCACTTTTATCTAACATAATTTTGGAAGCCCTAGCCATGGCAATCAGAAAATGAAAAGCAGTAAATTAATCCCAGTTGGAAAGGAAGATTTAAGACTGTCCCTGCTTGCAGATAATGTGGTACTATACATAGAAAATATTAAAGATGCCACTGGAAAACTGCTAGAGCACATCAGTGACTCTGACAATGCTGCAAGATACAAATTTAACATACAGAAATCTGTTGTGTTTCTATATATTAACAACAAAATATCATGGGAAAAGGGGCATTAAGGAAACAATCCTGTTTATCATTGCATCAAAAAAAAAAAAAAAAACCTAAGAATAAGCCTATCTAAGGAAGCAAAATATCTGAAAACAATGACGTTAATGAAAGACATTGGACACAACAAACAGATGGAAATTTATACCATGTTCCTGGACACGAAGATTCAACATATTTAAAATGACTGTACTACCTGTGGCAACCTACAGATTCGATGAAGGTTCTATCAAAATATCAATGGCATTTTTCACAGAATGAGAACAAATAATTTTCAAGTTTTATGTAATCACAATAGACTCAGATTATTTAAAAACAATCCCGAGAAAGAAGAAGAGAGCTGGAGAAATCTCACTCCCTTATTTTAGTAATACTGCAAAGCTACAGTAATTAAGCTAGTATGATTCTGGCACACATACATAAAAAGATACATAGACCAATGGAAACAGGAAAGAGAGCTTGAAAGTAAACTCATTCATTTATGGTCAATTAATCTATGACAAAGGAGACAAGAATACACCAGAGGAGAAGACAATCTCTCAGTAATGAGTGCTGGGAAAACTGGAAAAATACATGCAAAGGAATGAAACTATAAAACTCTCTGACACCATATGCTCAAAATGGCTTAAAGCTCAAAATGGCTTAAAGACCTAAGTATTATGATGGAATACTATGAAACACCTAGAGCAATATGTAGGCAGAACACTTTTTGACATAAACTGTAGCAATATTTTTGAAACTCTCTCTAAAGTAAAGGAAATGAAAGCAAAAGTAAGCAAATGTGACCTAATTAAACTTAAAAGCTTTGCACAGCAAGGAAACTACCCAGAAAACAAAACACAGCCTACTGTATTCTACAAAATGTTTGCAAATAAATGTCAATAAGGTGTTCATTTCCAACATATATAAATGACTCATACATTGCAACATCAAAAAAAAGAAAAAAGAAAAAGAAAGAAAAAAGAAAAAGAAAAATACTAACAAGTGATTTAAAAGAAGGCAGAAGATTTAAATAGACATTTCTCCATAGAGGAAATGGAGATGGCCTGCAGGTGAATAAAATTATGCTTGACAGACATTGCTAGTTAACAGGGAAATGCACACTGGAACCACAATAATATACCACCTCACATCTGTTAGAATCCCTATGATCTAAAAGGACAGAAATAGCAAATGATGAGAGTGGGGAGAAGAGGGAAAACCTCTACACTGTTGACGGTACTGTAAATTGGTGGTGCCAGTGTGGAAAACAGTATGAAGATTTCTCAAAAAAAAAAATGAAAATAAAACTTCCATGTGACCCAGAATTTCCACCCCTGGTGATAGATAGATAGGTAGATAGATGATAGATAATAGATGGATAGATAGACAGATGATAGATAGATAGATAGATAGATAGATAGATAGATAGATAGAATAGATAGATTCGATAGATTGATAGATAGATAGCCAGACAGACAGAGACAGGCAGACAGAGAGATAGTTAAGTATAGACATAATAGGAATACTAATCAACCATAAAAGTAATGAAGTGTTGACATTTGTAGCAACAGGGATAGATTTGGAGGACCTTAAGCTGAATGAAATAAGTCAGAGAAAAGACAAATATTTGTGTGGCATCACTCCATATATGTGGAATCTAAAATATGCAACAAAATAGTGAATATAAGAAAATAAGCAAACTTGCAGATAGAACAAACTAGTGGTTACCAGTGTGGAAGCGGGGAAGGGCAATATACGGGTGGGTCAGTAGGATGTTCAAATTTTTTGTTGTGAGAGAGGCTTAAGGTTGTGTTGTAGAACAGGAGGAATATAAAACAATATTTTGTGATAACTGTAAATTCATAATCTTTAAAGTTGTACAAAATAACTAATATGTAAGTATGTTAATTACAAACAAAAATACCAATCAATGTACTACACCACACTAACAGTATAAAGAGGTTAAAAATTTACGGGATAATCTCAAATGATGCAGAATAAATACTTGTCAAACTATAGCCTTTCATGATTAATAACGAAAACAACCTTAAACAAACAAGTAACGAGGAAACTTCCTCAACCTGCGAGAGGGCATTTATGAGAGACTCACAGGTAAGTCTGTACTTGATGGTGGAAGACTAAGAGCTTTCTGCTAAGAATAAGAAAGAGACAAAATGCTTGTTTATATTACATCTTCACATTATACTGGGAGTTCCAACCAGAGTAAGTAGCCAAGAAATTAAGTGAAAAGAACTCAATTTGAAAGAAATGCAATTATATCTATTCACAGATGACACACCCATTTATGTACATATTGGCCATCGTAAAAATCCAACAAAGAGACTATCGGAACTAATACAGAATTCTACCAAATCTTGGCAGCATCAGATTGACAGGCAAATATTTAGTGCAGTTGCGCTATACTAGCAATGAACATTCTGAATAAAACGTGAAAGACAAGCTATAGCCTAATAAACGATTTCTAAAAGTCAATGAAAAATAGAAAAACAACCCAGTTACCAAGTGTGCAAATGAACTGGATTACATATTCTTATTCTGCAAAGACCCCGATTGGCGGAAAAACACATGGAAAGATGCCCAATGTCATTACTCATTAGTGAAATGCCATTGAATTTTGAACTCTAAAATAGGTAATGATTCACCTTACACTTTGTAACGTTTATCTTGATCTTATGTTAGTTACACTTTATAGAATGTGACCATGACGCAGAATGCTATTCAGGGGAAAAGAAATAAGACATCAATACATGCTACAACATAGATGACACTTGAAACCTTATGCTAGATGAAAGAAGACTGACACAAGTGGTCACGCCATGTATGATTCCAATTATGTGAAAATAGCTGGAATATGTTAATTTATAGAGACAGAAAGCCAGCTGATGGTTGTCACCCACCAGGGAGAAGGCTTAGTGGGGTGTGATTGGCTGTATAAATTTGTGAATGTACTAGACATCACTGGTGTATCTTTTTAAATGGTTAGTTTTATGTCACGGAAGTTTTACCTCAATAGAAACGAAGATTCACATAGTAAAACACTAAACTCTTTCTCAGAAAAATAATTAATGGAACAATAAACATTTACGATATAATCTACTACTGCTCAGGGCCTTGTAATGTTAGCACTGGATGAACGGTTTCATATTTAAATATTCCTGGCAATCATTAACATGTTAACAATTATGAGACAATAAATTGGGGATGTGAGCTATCCTCCCTAAGACATCACAGAAGGAAAGAAAGGAGGAAAAAAGGGAAGCAGGAGGAAGCAAAAGGGGAAAGAAGGAGAGAGGAAAGAAAGAAAGAAGGAGAGAGAGAAAGGGGAGGGGTAGGAGGAAGGAAGGCAGAAGGAAGGGAAGGCGGAGAAGGAGGGAGGAAAGGAAAGAAGGAGAGGAAGAAGGAAGGAAGAAGGAAGGGAAGGGAAGGGAGGGAGGGAGGGAGGGAGGAGGGAGGGAGGGGGGAGGGAGGAGGAGGGGCGGGAGGGAGGGAGGGAGGGAGGGAGGGAGGGCGGGAGGGAGGGAGGGAGGGCGAGGGAGGGAGAGGGAGGAGGGGGGAGAGAGAGGGGGGAGGGAGGGGGGAGGGAGGAGGGAGGGGGGGGGAGGGGAGGGAGGGAGGGAGGGAGGGAGGGGCGGGAGGGAGGCGGGAGGGAGGGAGGGGGAGGAGTCTTTCTTTTTTCTTCCTTTTCTTTCTTTCTTTCTTCCTTTTTTTTCCTTCCTTCTTTCTTTCTTATACCCATGTTCAATTCTCTCTCTGTTTTGTTTTTTTTCTTCTTCTGTCTTCCTGTCTTTTACTCTTTCTTTTCTTTCTATGTGCTCAGTTTTCTTTCT
>NC_045707.1:65920989-65942626 GCF_009834535.1 Camelus ferus | reverse complement strand
GTTTCGGTTAAGACACGTTTTCCTTTAAGGAATGAATGTAATTGCTTGAAATTTTCTCTTACTCTTCTTCTGTTTCATTGATTGTCCTAAGGCTAAAGTTTCTACTTTACATTCTAAGTCATCTGACATAGCATGTTTTAAAAACTTAGCGCTGCTTACTTTGATTTTCCAGTTGTCTTTTGCTGATGGAGCTTCTGTGAGGGCAAATTCAAAGTACAGCTGGCTGCACAGCACAGGGGGAGGAACGTGGTTGTTGGGGTATGGGGTGGAGGGTCCGGGGCAGCTCGGCCTTGGCTCTCGGGGAAGCAGTGCCAGTCACAGCTACTGCTGGCCTAAGGCAGAGGCAGCCGTGGTTAGACCAGAGCAAATCAAACTAAAACCAAGCCAACCAAACAAAAATGGCGAGGGGTGGGAGGAGAGGTGAGAGGTGAGGAGAGAGAGAGAGAGAGAGAGAGTGAGAGAGAGAGAGAGAGAGAGAGAGAGAAAAGAAGAGAGAGAGAGGAGAGAGAAGACGAGAAAGAATGAACAGGGGAGTGGAGGTGGGTGAAGCGGGAGGGAAGGACACCAAAGAGAATGCTGGGTAACATCAACAGTTCTAAGCACAGTACATGTATCAACTCATTTAAGCCTCATGACAGTACAAGGAGGTGAGCACTATTATTATTATCCCCATTTGACAGATGAAGAAGTTGAGGCACGGAGATGTTGAACAACTGTTCCCAATGTCACACAAATCCTAAGTGGGAGAAGTGGGACTTGAACTCAGTCTGGCTCTGAAGTTGGGGATCTTAACAACTACACGCGCACGCACGCACACACACACATATACACTCTTTTAAAAACTATTGAGGACCACAAAGAGTTTTGTTCAGGTGGTTTATTCTGTTGATATTTACCATATTAGAAATGGAAACATTTAATTCATTAAAAAAATAATAAACCCATTAAGTGCTAATATAGATAACATTTTAAAAAGCAAAAATAGCTCTATTTCTCAGAATAAAAAATATTCAGGGAGAAGAGCAGCGTTGTTTCAGAGTTTTGCAAATTTCTGCCCTCTACTATTACATCTTTTGGAATGACGGTGGTTAAGAAGAGGGAAGGAAAAAGAGAGACTGAAGGGTGTAAGTGGTAAGATCGCAAGGCCTGTCTTGGTGAACACCCATGTGGCCCGCATGAGGAGGGAATGATAACCAAAGACTTGGCCCCAAGCTGTATAGAGCAGCACCTGGATTTTAATGCCTACTTTAGTTCTCAATAGGTCGTTTGGATTCTTCCCTGGCTCCGTCACCACTCTCTCTCTATCTACACACACACACACACACACACACACACACACACACACACACGCATACACATATATGCATATATACAAACATACATTTGTATACATAGATATTTACACAATATACACCCATGTATTTGAGGTTCAGTAGAAGACTTTGAGTCTAGGATATATTCTAAATTGGAAAGAATTTTAGAGATTATCTGATTCATTTTATTTTGTGGAGGGAAGCACCCGAGGCCGGGCAGGACTTACTGCTGGTTGAACTGCTGGTTGGTGGCAAGACTGGTGGCAGAACCCAGGTCTCCTGTGTCCTCATTCTACTTCAGAGTGTCAGGTCATGGGAATTAATAAATCTTACTATTCAGCCATTAGATAAATCTACTTCTACCAGAAGACTTGTGAATTGACAACTATAAAATCTCTGGTAAATTCACAGGCTTCATCATTGCCGTTGTGAAAAAGCACCCTTCTTCTCCCAAAATTGCCTCTCCCAAATATCTGGGTCTGGCTGATATTTTGTTAGGACTCGTTACAACTTCCTGCTTATTGTCTTTTGTTTCACAAGTAGTGCTGAAGAGAACACGGGCTTGATCTTAGAAAGAGGGTAAGACTGTGAGAACCAGCAGTTCTGGGACATCTGAGAACACTGACTTGTATCTGCCGGATCTGCTTTTCTTGAGGATGAGCATATTTTGGTCTACAGGTTTCCAAGACAAGCACATTCCTGCCAACATGATCCCTGGACAAGCTGTTCTGGAATTTGAACTTGCTACTGAAAAGGGGTTAAGTCCAGGACACACACACTGGTTTCTGTGGGGGGTGAGCGTGGTTGGCTATGTTAACACCTCATTATACAGAGTTCTGGACCAAGTCATTCCAGATGTGCTCTCAGCGAGTACCTAGCAGTTACATTTCTTAACCCAATTAGGCTAAAATCCACTTTCTGAAATTTGGAGAACCAGAAGTTGGCTAATTAACTAGTCATTTGTAGTTTGGTAAAGTTTGATTCTAAATTGGCTTCGTTTTGCAGGGATGCTTCAAGTTAGCTGATTATAACTGTATAAGACATACATTATTTACACATTATATACATGTATTCGTGCATTGGAAGGTCTTTGACCATGATTGGAAGTCCCTTTTGAGGACTGGTTTATGATCACAAAGTTCCTTTGTCCCAGAAATTCATTTAGAAAAGTTAAGAGAAAACAAAGTTATGGCTGCCAAGGGGGAAAGGGGGGGTGGGGAAGGATAATTAGGAGTTTGGGATTAACAGATACAAACTACTATATATAAACTAGATAAACAACAAGGTCCTACTGTGTAGCACAGGGAATTACATTCAATATCTTGTAATAAACCATAATAAAAAGAATATATATGTACAACTGAATCACTATGCTGTACACCAGGAACACAATGTTGTAAATCATCTATACTCCAATTAAAAAAAAAAATCTGAGAAGTATTATTCCAGTTTCCTGAGCTGCTTTTGATTCTGAAAGAATAAACTTCATGAGAAGCCTGGGTTAAAGAACCCCCCCGCCCCCACCACACACACCTCTTACTTTTTTTTTTAACAATTTGAAATTTTTCTCTTCATAAACTTTGTAACCTGAATTTACAAAGAGTTGAAGAGAAAAGGTGCTGAATACCTTCTCTGACAAGTCAGGTGATTTTTAAGAATATGGGTTTTTTGCATCCCTGGTGCTGGAAAGAGGGGAGCTGAGGGTGAACATTTCATCTTACTTGAAAATATTTCAGATTTGTCTGCAGAAATTATGTTTTCTGTTAAATACAGAGAAAATCTTCTTAGCTGGTCTTTGCTTACTTTAGTTGAGAACATTGCCATCCTAATATGCACTTTGATAGGATGTTTAAAATATTTTTTAACAAGTTAGGTACTATATCTGTCCTTCAAGGAACCACAGCATCTATTTGCCAAAGACTTTAACCTAGGGCATGGCTCATGGCATGGGAGGAGTGGAGAATAATTCTTCAGAGCATCTGTTGTGCTGCAATTGGAGTACCAGCTACAGCAAGGCGATCGGGTTAGCACACACTCTGGGTCCAGATGGCCTCGCTGGAGTCCTAGTTCTGCTTTTTACTAGCTGTGTGCTTCAGTTCTCACGGACATCAAGGACGAATAATAACCGGTGAGGATTTAACGTATAGTGAGTCCATGTTTGTAAAATAAATCACTTAGAACCATGCCTAGCCCATATGAAGCATTATGCAAGCATTACACAAATAAAAAAATCTCGAATGTTGCTTTGCCATGTCAGAGATGCTAGTATCAAGTGGCAGTTTAGCAACACATTATGAGTTAAAGGAAAATTGATCCTTGGTATTTATCCCCTCTCGTGAAACACCTTCTAGGTGCTTCCATCCAACTGGGGCTGAAGTTGGAGGACGAGAAGGTGAGGGAAGTACAGCAGAGTGTGAACGCTGTTGCTTAAAGCCTCAGGCAGGGGACTTGCTGGATGATGATTTGTTTATATTATTCCAATTGGAGATAAATACCCTGGGTGTTATCCTTCAGGGGGAGGTGGGCTATAGCCAGCGCGTGATGGTCCGGCATTTGTAGTTGGTAATGTGAAAGGTGGTAGGAACTCTGGAGGAAATGGAAAAGTCGTGGTTTGTCCTAAGCCATGCAGGGACTCGCTACTGAGTCAGCCATGTAGGGTCCACTAGTCTATGTGACAGTTTTGTGAGAACCAGCCTTGCAGCCCTTCAGACTCATGGGATTTTTTCTTGGTGAAGGCTCCTCGTCTTCCTAGCTGATGCAGCCCTTGTCCCAGCCTTCAGGGCTGGGATTTCAGTCCCCCCCTCCCCCCACCTCCTCCACCCAGGATGTGGTGCAGTACACAGACTGCACGTTGGATGTGGTGGCCCGGGAGGCAGGCGTTTGAATATCACTTCCTACACTTCAGCTCAGGAGATGTGCTGTTCATTTTGTTCAGTCTCTGTCTACTTAAACAGTTGGAGTTGGGAAGAGAGGGTTTAGTGGTTTTTGTCGTCGAATCCAATGGGCCGTTGTTAATTGCTACTTAAGATAATCCACCAGCATCTTGCTGACAGTTCAAGATGGTTTTCTATCAGAGGTTTTATTAAAGCACTTAATTTAGGGTTTAAGGTCTTGCTAAACCTTTTGTGAGTCTAAAAATGAGGAGAAAGGCACTAGAATATTGGGACCCTTCCAGCCATCAGTCGTATTTCTGCAATGCCATGGTCCTTTTACATACATGCCCTTCCAGTTTGAGACGATGCATTTAATTCTTTTTCCAGTGATTTACAAGCTGAAAGACAGTGCTTGGAAAAGGCCCTGGCTAAAAACCAGGCAGTCTATTGACATAAAATCATGTCAGGATGGGCCTCACAAGATTTGTGGGTTTTGGCTTCTCTTGTCTCTCATCCAAGATTTCTTTTCAGTTTTATCCTCAGTTAAATTCCTCATTGGACATGCAATAGATTAAAAACACATTAAAGTTTGGACTTCAACCAGACACAGCAGCAAGCCTTGACTCTTTGACCTTACCTCCACAGATTCTTCTGTGACAGTTTCAGTGGTCCTGAACTTTGGAAGTTGTGGATCAGGTAAAATCTTCACCGTCTTCCACAGAGAGACCGCCACCTGTAAAAAGGCACTTAAAAGTTTTATTGTTTCGAATATATGTATTCTCATTCTTAAGGAAACTTGAAATAACTTTTATTGGTTCTATTTGTATCCTCTTTTCATTTAGAAACCTTTCATTTCCATTCCCATCTCCAGCCCTAGGTTTTTTCCATTCTGAAATGAGTAGGAACTCTGCTTTTTAGCTCACTTGTGGTGTAAGCAGAGCTCTAGAAGCAGTTGTTTCTATTATCAAAGTTCTAATAATAAGTAACATGTGCTCAACACATAACAGTTTCTAAAGTACTTTTCAATGCGTTATCGCATTTAATCAACCCGAGCTTTCGAGGTGGTGATTATGATTTTCTCCATTTTTACAACCTGGAAAACGGAAGCACTGTGTTCTGTGCTACCCAAAGAATATAGGAAGGGAACCAGGTTCTTTTACCTTTTAATGATTAAAAAAGAGAGATTTGTCCCCATATTTTCCATGGGATTAACCAGTCCTACAATTTAAAATGCATCTTTGGCTTGCTTAATTACATGTAGCATAGTTCATGTGGGAGGAAATATCTACCTTGGTAGCTAGCCTGTGGATTTATCCCAATTTATTTAGAGAATCTTTTGGAATGATTAAAAATTCTTGGGGTTTTCAACTCAGACTAGACAAAAGGACAATAAACAACTCTTGGGCAAAATTTACAGCCGTTAGCATATCTGTAGCTTTTCAAAGAAATCAGTCAGAGAACCTTGAATTTCTGTTTTGTTTGGCTTGTCCCAGCTTATTTGACATCTGCACTTTTTCTAACTTTTTTCAGGGTGTGTTGACACTTAGGTTAATTCTGAGCTGCTTTTAAGGATATCCAGTGCCTTGCATACTACAGGCATATAATTCATTTCAAGTAAGTGATTGAATTGTTCATCGTATGTATGGGCAAGTGACAATTTGTAAGTAAGTAGCCCTAAATGCAAATAGTCACGTTATGTTTGTTGTTTTTAAACTTGACATAGTATGAACTGGTGGAGGAAGGAGCAAGGAGCAAGGGCTTTGGAATCTGAGAAGATCTGGATTTGAATCTTCTCCCTGGCACTGACTGCTAGTTACTACACTTTCCTTAGGCAGTAACTTTTCTGATCTTCAGCCTCCTCACCTCCAAGTTTGGGTTCATATTCCCTCCTTTGCAAGATTGCTGCAAGGATCATCTGAAACAATGTATTCAGAGTATCCAGAGCTGCATGATGCATAATAGGTGATCAAAGTTCACGGCCAGCATCTGATGAAGACAGAGGTAGCTACTGCGGCTCTAAGCTATTGCAATTAAAAAAAGGTATTTCTGACAGCCATTAGGTATTGAACAAGTGAGAGGAAGATGCATATAGCATTATCCTAGCCCTGCAAGATTCTTACATTTGCTATTGAAGCGGTGATAAGCCTGAAGTTTCTGAAGATGTACAAAAGCTAATTTAAACCCTATCCTAGAAGTGTGATTAATGTTGAGGACCCTGAAGGGGCACGCAGCTTGGTGGTGCTGGGGAGCAGTGTAGATGAGGTGGGACATTTTTCAACCTCACCTCATGCACCGGCCAGTGAGCTAGTGGTGGGATGTCCTCCTGTGTCATCAGGAGCTGTGAAAGCTGCCACCAGCCACTGACGCTGATCAGGAGGAGAAAGAGTAATTAGCCACGGATGGTGGCATTATACCAAGCAGAGTGAGATGGCCAAATCTTTTACCCATGAAAAGACCCAACATCTGTCAATATTCATAATCAAACCGAAGTTGCAGAGCAATCATTTTTTGAAATGATCTGGGGATATGGCACGTTTAGAATTTGTGTATATGACTTACTTCGTAGTCAAGCTCCCAGTAATCAGATTGTATATATCTGATTAACCTTTCTATGTAAAATCAGCCACATAAAATAACTCACAATGAGAGTAGCAGTTCAACAGAGTATTCTAAATTTTACACAGGAAGCAAAGCACCCGAAATAGTTAAGATAATTTTGGAGCAGAACAGAATTTTACTTTAAAAGAAGTACAGAGTTTTACTTATTAGATGTGGAGGACTTATCAAGGCAGAATAGTAATGGCAAAAGCTTAGATATACACGCTGACGGCACAGAATGGAAGTTTAGAGAATGATCTACACATACATGACAACTTGATACACAGTGAGAGGTTTCATGGCTCAGTAGTGGATTTTGCCTACAAACAGGAAAAAAAAAGTACTACTAGATTCCTAGATCATAAAAATCAATTATAGATAGACTAAAGGCATAAATGGGAGAATCACAATTTTTAACACCTAAAAGAATATTTTATGAACTTGGGATAAGTAGGGATTTTTCAGTGTACACAAAACAGAAAGCAAAACATGGATAAATAAATTTGACTATTAAAATAGAAAGTTCTGTAATTAAAAGAGAAACAGATTGAAAGACGAGTGAGCAGGTAAGAAAGAGATTTAAACGTATAAAACCATTCATGCACAGAATTTATAAATAATCCCTCTAAATCTGTAAGGAAAAGACAACTCAATAGAAAATGGGGAAATGATACAACCAGGCAGGGCACAGAAAAGAAACCTCACAGGCCCAGGAGAACACAGTGACCGGAGCGATGCCAGGTGAAAACTGGCAGGAGGCAGGATTTTACATCCACCAAGGTTGGCGAGGATGTAGAACGAAGAGGAACCTTTTGCGTTGCTCATGGGAGAATTTTACTGTCAGTCCTACTTCGGAAAATGGTTTTGACAAAATCTAGTACAGTTGAAGATGAGGCTATTGTACTACCTGTACCTCCATTTCTGAGTTTACGCCCTAAAGAAAGTCTCATGGCACCTGCCACAGTCCTAGTGTGAGGTAGGAGCTCCGGAAATAGAACTTAGGAAGGAAGGAAGGAAGGATGGACTGAGGATATTTGTATTATGGCTTTTTTTTTTTTTTTTTTTTTTTTACTTGTTCTGGGTGTTGTGGAACTTGCCAGGGTGGTCCCAAACCACCCTACAAGTCTGTAAACTCCAGTGCAACTTTGGGGAATCTCAGAAGATTAGCCTCTACGTCTCCAAGATTCTACGGGGAATAAAAATAATGATTTCATGACTGACAATGTGAATACATTCTGTAAATGTATTTTCTTATAGAATCCACAGTGGTATAAATATTAAGCTCTAATTGCATATTTAAAATGAATCTATCTAATGTATAAAATAAGATGTACCAGTACCTATGGGTAACATAAAATGTGAGTTATTACTGGATCCTTACAATTCTATGGTAAGGCAAGATGATACCTAATACCCTGAAAAGATAAAATGTTTTTTTCAAGCATATGAATAACCGAAAAAGATTCCGCTGATTTATAAAGAAATGGGTGTTCTTTTAAAATACTAAATGTTCATCTACAGTAAGCCAATCCTTTTATAACGTATATTCCTAAGAGCATAGAAAACATGGCAGCTCTTCCCATAGCTGGAAGAATATGTGGTTACCCTGGCAACGGCATCTTAGTTTCTGCTTCCAGGTACCACCTGGTGATTTCAAGTCTAACAGCTGTGCAGCATCTACATTTCCACTGAGGAAATAAAAGGCATTCATGCATCATCTCATGGAGCATTGAAGAAGAAACGAGCTTGCAAATTTGGGGAATGGGTCGGGTGGGAGGAAATAGCACTACATACTAGCAGAGCCAGTTGAGGTTTAAAGCCCTCACTGCAGTCTTGGAAGCATGCCCAGAGCAGTCAAGGCCACCACGTCGGGGCTGTCGGATAACAAGGCATGATTTTCCATCAGAACTCCTAACATTCACATGGGCCCAGCAGCCCAAGCACATTTTTTGTCCCTTGCCCAAAATGTGTACTTTTAAGTGGAATTGGCACTCTTTATCCTAACAGGCGTTTAGACAGAATGGTTGTGTGTACCCATCACTGTGACGGGTAGAGGATATTAAATAAACAGTGTTCTCGGTTTCTTGCTTATTTCTCAGTGCTCCTAATCTACCCAAAATATTGGGAGCTTCCTGAGATCTAGTCATACTAAAAAAGCCAAATCCTACAGTAACTACCAATGGCATGAATTTCATGGGCACGTTCTCGCCTTTGAGATGCATTTCAGCAGAGCTACTCGAGTCATCCACCCGCGCTACAGTTGATGTTCTGCAGGACCAATTATAATCATTATTGCTCCAAGGAATACTTAATTCTGCTGTGGCATTTTGAATTTCCTTATTCCAGTGGCTTCATTCTCTTTTCTTCTTTCATCTTAGCCTATTCACTCTTGGATTCCCTTCCTCTTATCTCGTGGAGATGGTGTTCTCATGCACCCCTGTTTAGGACACCAAACAGGACATCAGTGTTTTCCCTGGAACCGTAGAATCTTTTCAAAGGGGCAGGTTGCTTTTGTCCTGCTCGCCCTTGGACAAGGAGAGCTTCTGTCCAGCCCAATGTAAATAGGGTGTGCGGAACGTCCCTAGCACTTGTGTTCTGACACCTTTCCCTCTCTGACTAAACACTCAAGGCTGGCTACGTGCACAGCCTCTGTCCGGTTTCCAGGGCTGAGAATTCCTTTACTCAAATCATTTTATAAATACCTGAATTCCTATTATGGGCAGTGCAAGGTAGGACAGTGGACAAAACCAGCTTTTATTAAATAGGTAAACCTGTACTTGTGTAATTTACATGACAAATATTACAAAGGTAATTGTAAGATTAGTCTTCTGGTCAGGGAATCGGGAGTCAGGAGGCAGTTATTCTACCAAGGTGCCAGAAAAGACGCCCAGACTGATGAGGTAGGAACGGATGGAACTGAGGGAAGGAGTTCTAGATGAAGAAAGGTCAGAGAAGAGGAATCCAAGAGGGCCTTTTAAGCCATTCGAAGACTGTTGGCTTTTATTCTGAGTGGACTGGAATCCCATTCTAGGGTTCTGAGCAGAAGGATGTCCCAGAAGCTGAATGAATCAGTGTTTTGGGAAAGTAGGAGTGACAGGTGTGTCAGGAGGTAATGATGGGGTGAGTGAGAGGAGGGCTGGGGACAGCATGGAGGTCCTCGGTGACTTCGGCAGGAACTATTTTGATGAAGTCATGAGGCTGAGAGCTGCTTGGAATGGATTCCAGAAGGACTGGGAGGAGCTGGACAGGAGGCAGTCTCCTGACTACTCTCTAGAGGAGTTTTACTCTTAAAAGAAAGAGAAATGGGGTGGTATCCGGAGAAGGATGTGGGATCAGGAAAGTTTTGAAATTTTCTTGGAATGGGAGAAAATTAGTGCAGCACATTTGGGTGCTGGGAGTGGCCCAGTAGCAGATAACGACTCAGAGAGGCACGAGCGAGCGGACAGTTGCTGGAGCCACATCCTGGAGTCAGAGAGAGGGGCTGGGCTCCAGCGCACCAGGGGCAGGAGTGGGACCGTGCTGTCATGGCTGCAGGAGGGCGGCTGGGGTGTGGGCACAGCGGTGCCCTTCCCAGGTGGCGGCACCGACAACCATGTGTGGCCCAGCTAGACCCTGGCCAGCAGCTGACCCAGGTGACAGACTGAAGTGCCGTTTGCTGTTCTTTGTCCCGTGTGCACTAGCGCCATCCCCTCACAGGCACAGGAGGGCAGGAGCTGTTCCCAGGCCTGAGCTCGTCCTTACCAGTTTGTTTTGGTAAAGTAAATACTACACTCATGTCCGTTTCGCAGTTAAAAAAAACGGGCTCAGACCAGTTTTGGTCACTGACATCAGGTCATATGCCAATAAATGACAGAGCCAAGAACTGGCCCAGACATTTGGACTGTCTGGCTTCTTCCACACCATTCTCAGCTTGGATGGAGGAGACAGGAAATGAAGGTTTTACTTCCGAAGACTCAGATTCCATGTGTTTCTCCTGCTTTTGTCTACATCGAAGGCTGCCCCAGGGATGACTGTATGAAGGCACAGTCCATTCGGGTATGAGGGGGCGCTGACAGCAGGTGGAGGGAAGCCCCGGGTGTGCACAGGGTATGGATGGCCCCCCTGCCCCATCCACTGGGTCAAGGCTCAGAGTACCCGGGAGCGCCCACTCTCCCCACAGCCTTGAGGGACTGCGCCTCCCTGCCTGTTCCTCCTCCCACCACATTTCAGTTGACAACCCCCCTCCCCTTTTTCCTTTTGCTCCTTAGATGGGGGAAGAAGTAGGTTTTTGTGCTCATTCAATCAGCCCTAATCAGAGGAGGAGGAGAGTTTTGAACTTGGGAGGAGCCATTCCAGGACCTCTGGTTTAACCCTCTCCTGATGTATCCGGCTTTCTTTATTCAGCTGCTACTTTGGCATCTCAGACACCACCTCACACCTACTTCTAGAACTTTCTACCTCCCCTCAGGAAAACACACACACACCCACAGGTCTGCTTTGTTCCATTTAGAAGAAGCTCTAAGAGGAAAGGTGTGAGGGTGTAGCCTGGAACAACTCTCCTGCTGTTCCAAGGGCCATCGCTGGAATCAGGCGGGCCCCCCCAAGCTAGGGCCCTAGCAGGTTGCTGGCAGTTACCCTGTTTGTGCTGGGTTCTCCTCGAAATCTGCTTCGTTGTACTGGGTGAACCGTACATTCCAGGAGGCGGGTGTTTCTGTGACACGTATTAATACGCCCATGTGTTAAGTCGCCATAAACTACTGTGTCAGGTCATGGCTCATCCGTTCAAACTCCTAATTAGCACGAGGTGTTATTAGAGAGGTTCAGAGGCCCAGAGGAAGGAAAAGGGTGTTTCCAGTACTAGACTAGGACACAGGTAACTAAGGGGTATATCTAGCTGATACTTGAACATTCCTTAAAAATTAAAGTTTAGGTTAAAAAGTACTTAGGAAAAAATGGTAAAGTTCAGAGTGCTTGTATAAATGTGTGTAAATACATACAGCATATATATATACATATACGGATGTATACTTATGTATGTAAAGAAAATATTTTCAGAGCCACACAGCAGTGCTCCCATGACTCAGAAGTTCTGGAAACTGTCTTGGAATGAACGATGTTTAATCCTCCCTTCACGGAAGGGTTTGGGTGCTCGCTGCAATCTGCAGCCCTTTGCAGGCTCTTGGCCCGCAGGCGCCCTTCCTTTGTGGAAAAGCTCAGGCCTGGGTTTGAGGAGAACCAGTCAAATTCCGAGGGAGGGGAGATGGTGGCTTTGCTAAGATCTCACATAATGTTAATCGGGTGGGGGTGGTGGTGGGGGATTAGGCCAAAGCTAGAATTAGTCATATGAATTATGCTCTTGTTTGGATACTCGGCCGCTCCTAGCCCCCATCAGCGCCAGCAAACCGCGCAGACAGCTCCCACACCCCACTCTGCTTCTGTCCCGCTCGTATAAAATTCCATGCCAAGGTACAAACCACAATCCTCCCTTTCTTGTTTTTTCATGCAAAAACTATTTTAGAATAAATTTAAATGTCAGACCTTCAAGAACTTTGAACAGAGGGGACTTCAGCTCACTCACTTCACAACATGGCTAAAAAAAAAAATTTTTTTAAAAATTCTGATGAAAGAACTAACATTTTAGAGGCATATATATATATGTGTGTGTGTATATATATAATATATATATGTGTATGTGTATATATATGTGTGTGTGTGTGTGTGTGTATATATATTTTTTACTGAATTTAAGTTCCAGAGAGAAACAACATTGCTATGTTGGAGGAACAGGATAAAAGAAGAAATAGCGAGGAAAGTATAAATGTCAAGAACAGCACTTTCTGGCCCAGGAGAGGCCCCGAGGCCCGGGAGGGAATGACACCGCCGTCCACGCTGCTTCGCGCAGTGTGTCGATAAACATGGTCCCCACCCATTTAAAATATTCACCATTGATCTAAGCAGGCACAGACGGAAAATGCCCATCCAGGCAGACGTTGCTGAACAGACACACAGAACACACTGCAGGAAGAACTCGATGCTTTTTTCCCCCAAACGTTTTATTACGCACACATTTCAGATGAAATACACATTCAGTGTTCATCGTCTAGAGCAACAGAAAACACGTTTTTAAATCAGTCTGAGGCAGCAGGGCAGACTTCCCGCGGGAGTCTGGGAAGGTTTGTTCTTCATTTAACAGATGTTTATTGATCACGGAAGGCGGGAAGTTTATATGACCCGTCTCTAGCTTCAAAAGCTTACATTGTGGGAGAGATCTTGCGGGGAGCCTGGCCCTCAGAGAATTTAAGAGAACTTTTGTAGAACTATGTGAGAAAGGTATAAAACCATGGGGAGGAAGGAGAGGGTCCGGGTTTTGATTTCAGAATACAGACTTAAAATGAGCGTTCAGGCGATCTGAAAAAGTCTTGAGGTAGAAACCATTGAACCAAGCCCATGACTGTGTGTTATCTAATCCAGTGTTTCCTAAATTATGGCAAGTGTTCCACTGGGCTCCTTTGAGAAGCTGTTTGAAAGTCACGGGCCTGAAAATAGCCCTCCACCCTCCAACCTTTACACCAAACGTCAGGGATTTGGAGTTTACGTCCAGGGGCTTTCCAGTTTAAATCGAATCCAGTTACACTGACCACAGTTAACGTGTTGTAACTGTTTATTTATGTACCTGTCTTCTCTGCTAGAATATAAGCATTTCTAGGACAGGATTGCTTTAGGGTTTTATGTTTTATTCAAATCCCTCTCTGCTTAGCAATGTGTTGTTGGTAGAAGGTGTTAAAAATGTGGACTGTCTGCTGCCTAGCTCAGGGTTTAAGTTTTAGGTTAATACTGTGTCTTCCAAATGTCAGTCATTGGAGTAACTTCCTCACAAAATAAACGTACTGTAGATGTTTCCTACCTGCATTATTATTTCTCATCTATAGCAGCGTCATAATGGTTTTGGTGACCGAGCATTAAATATGATCATATTTCAGAATGAGCATGTTATTTGCACTATATTTTCTTTCCACTCTAGCTTACACCAAGGAGAGAGTCCCAGTCCACCTCTCATGTATCTTTAATACCCCTCTGACACTTGGAGATCTTCCTTTGGAACTAATATAGAGGCTCTGTAGGCAGCAGTATCTGGATAGAAGTGAATAAGATTGCTTTGGTCTTCTTCCATTGTGTTTAGTCTTACAGAAAGTGAAACTAATTTCCTGTTTATAGGAGTGACAAAATTTTCCTTTGAGTGTATATTTAAGTTAAACAAAAAAGGACTGATTTAAAGAAAAGCAGTGTATCAGTTATATCCATTGCTGCGTTAACAAGCTGCGTCCACACATAGTGGCTTCACAAAATAACAACTTATTAGGATTCGAAGAGTTGGCTGAGCTCAGCTGGGCAATTCTCCTTTTCCACATGACGTTTGCTGGGATCATTCCTGTGACTGGAGAGCGTGGCCGGGGCTGGAAGGTCAAGATGGCCTCACTCGGATGTCTGGTAGCCTGGCTGAGCTGCTCTCTTTCTGTGTGGCCTCTCATCATTCAGTCGTCTGCTCTGGGCTTTTCTTTATTGGGCACGGATCCCAGGAAAGTGAAAAAGAAAGCTGCAAAGTCTTTTAAGACCTAGACCTGGAAGTCCCAAAGCACCCCTCCTGCCCCATTTTATTGGTCAAAGCAGAGACAGGAGAAGTCTAGATTCAAGAGGAGGAGAAACAGACTTTGCATCTTTGGGGGAGGGTAGTGGCACTTGTGTTCAGAGGTGGAAGGAACCTTTGGCAATAATTTTGCAAACAATCTACGGCAAATGGTAAGTAAGTAAACAATAGGACAAGATTGTGGCAAAATTTGTGAGGGTGTTAACTCACATGACGGCTATTTGGAAGACGTATTAACCTAACACCTAAATACCACACTAGACAGTCAGTGTGGTAACATTCTTAATACCTAGTATATACTGAGCACAGTGCCACACACAAGGGAATGAAAGGAAAAAGATAAAACATACAACTTGCCCTAGAACTGCTTACGTTCTAGTGAGGGAGACAGCTGTGTCCCCTGCAAATAAATAGTGATAAAATAATCACGAGGCATGTTGCAGTACGAGGTTTAAAAAATAGAGTCCTGGTGTTTTATGTCAAGGTTTGAGTGCATACGGGTTTTCTTGGGCCCATGCCTTTGATCAGATTCTTGAGAAAGAGTGTGACCTTAAAAGGACCTAAAAAGCCCTGAGTGAATCAAGGGACACCACGGCATGATGCCCAGAGATGGCTGTAGTGGTGAGGAAGAGGCTCACGGCAGTGGTCCCACTCCCCCGTGGGAAGGAGGGGTGGTGGGAGAGGGAGAACCGGCTCAAGTTGGGAGCCAGTTGGATGTAGTGATGGGGGTGGAGGGACGAGATGGGTGTAAGGGAAGAAGGAGGAAGATGGTGCAGGAGGCTAGGAATGTGGCAGGTGGAGAAAGGAGGAGAAGGAGCAGTTGATTCCGGGATAACTGAACTCTCCAGGCGGGGAGAGTGGGAGAAAGGAGCAAGGGGATGTTTTCTGGGAAGATCTTTCCCA
The DNA here is from genome assembly GCF_009834535.1 of Camelus ferus. NCBI lineage: Eukaryota > Metazoa > Chordata > Mammalia > Artiodactyla > Camelidae > Camelus > Camelus ferus. The sequence goes on along the minus strand of NC_045707.1, from coordinate 65,927,315 downwards.
AATGCAGTTTTTCCCAAGTTGTCCATTGAGATGTCCATGTGATAAACTAATCAACAATGGGAAATGCAGATCTGGAACTTACTACCTCGTGCCAGGTACCTGGGTAGGAATTGAGTATAAAACAGGGAGGATCCTGAGAGAGGTGATACCCACAGTCCTATGCAGCTGACATTCCAGTGGGGTTGGGAGCAGGGAACAATGGGGAGAGAGACAATTCAGATGTAAAAAAATTCCCAATAAGTTGTACCTAATATTAAGTGTCAAAAATAAAAAATCTAATTAGTGGGATAGAGAGGGTTGGGGGAGATGCTTTATCTGGGGTAGTGTGTTGGTGGAAGGCAGCTTTATGAAATATAACTCAAAGCGAGGAAGGAGGACTATGCTCTTGTAGCTTAATCAGGTAGGAAAATTATGCTAGCAGGAGACTGATTAACTTTTGCGATGTGAAGTAGTCTCACCCAGAGACCAGATCATTGTTAGGGACTCTTCCCCCACCGTCTCCTTCCACAGACATCTGAATCTCCCCTGTCTCACAGCTGAACCATGGAGATAATGAGCGTAACTGAAAACTCACTGTGATGGCCAGGACTCCAGAGGAGTGGAACCTCCAGAGAGAAGGGAATTACAGGAGAAAGGGGGAGCATGTATGGAAGACTGGCCAGGGGGAGTTACTCACCAGCCACTGATGGGGACCATATGGGGCCCCCCAAACAAGAGATGAGGCTGGCTGCCGTGTTAGTACCTAGGAAGGAATTGGCTAGTCCATGGATGCCACTCTTAATGCCTCACCACACTTTGAATCTTTTGTGGGATGGATTACAGGACTGTGTGAGATGCATTACATTACCGGGACTTGAGTGAAGACCTGATTGCATAGTCCTGTGGGTTTGGGGAGTGCTGATCTGAGGCAGTGTGGGACACCATCCTCCCTCACCATCCACAGCAAGTTGTCTGGACCACTCCAGAGGGGATGGGTGTGAGCAGAGTTGCCTCTGGATCAATCCACCACCAGGGAGACTGTCTTCTGACCATTGTACTCCATCCACACCAACGTCAGGATATATTTAATTTTGGAGAAAATTATGTTTTAGTCACTCATTTCTGAACGCATCTTCCTGGGTCCCATCAAGAATGCGTGCAATGTTAAGTAAACCAGTCTATGTCAGTGATTGTGACCACATCTACTTTTGGCTAGTGCCAGGATGTCCCCGTAGATTTAAGATGAACGAGGATAAATTATTCATGACATGTGTTGAAATGATAGGATCCCATAAATAAAACCTTTGGTGATTGGAAATATCATTTTAGAGATTTCAGATATTGGATTGGCAAAAAATAATTTAAATGATTTGATCTATTATATATATTATATTTTTATATATTAAATTTATATATTTATATATTTTACAACTATACATAATATTACTCTAACTATCAATTATCCCTTCGTCTCTTTCCTCTTTTTTCTCTGTTTTCTCTCTTCCCTCTCTTTCTCTTTCTCTCCTCTCTTTTTCCCCTCTTTGTTAAACTCTACCTGTACACCCATACGTTGAGTGTTACCAGATACCATGGGCAGAAGAAACAGCAATGAGCCAGTCTACTGGCCACAGCTCTAGACCTCATTCAGAGAGAACAGGTTTGCGTTTGGGAATAATTTTAGACTGTTATTTTTCTGCCATTTGCTGTTATCACCCTGATTCAATCCATCAACTGGGGTGTTACTCAAAATACCAGATCTCCTTAGGGAAGAATTACTCCATCAAACACAGGCACTATGGAGGACTTGAAAATGCTGAAAAGCACACATTACAGAAAAGTGGGAGAAAATGTGGGCTTGGTGTCCTGGAGCTGCGTCTTCCTTTATCCCATTGTTTGTGACCTTGACTCTTTGAAGCATGACGTCAACCCATGGATTCAAGTCACTGACATGTTTATGATTCTCTAGTCCCATTTGGTAGTTATTAATACTGTGGAGGTGGCAAGGACACTTTCAATATGCAGTGTCTCCTGTCAAGAGAAAGAGAAAACCTTCCGGTCGGGTCCCCAGGCACTGGCAGTAGGCTTTGTCCTAAGTCTACAGGCTCTTTAAGGGGGATCTGAGCTATTCACCCTCAACTTAGTAGGCGTGAGGGAAGATGACAGTGCTACAATCCCCTGTGGTGGGGACAGAGGACACTCCTCTTAATTAGTAGTCTTACCACCACTCCTCCCCCTATTACCAGTAATAATAGTACAAACCAGAGCAATTACCTCGCACTTACTATGTTCTGGAGGCTCTTCTAAGCACCTTCCCTACGTTAACCAGTTTAATCCTCACAATAGCAATAGGTACCACTACACCCTCCTTTTATAGATGAGGAAACCGAGGCTCAGAGAGGCCCACACCTGAGCAGTGGAGGAGCTGGGCCAGGTGTGGGCGCTGGCAGGTGGATGAGACTGATAATAACATGAAGAGGGTACGGTTTCTCTATGAGGTGAAGACAGTCGCTTGGGAGAAAGCTCCTTCATCTTTGAAGCCACTGCTCACCCAGAGGGGAGGGGGTGGTGCTCACCTCCCAGCCCCAGGCCTGTGCAGCTGCCCACGCCCCACCCCACCTGACGGGAGGGGCCCAGGACCGGGAGAGAGGCTGCTGGGCTGCTGCCAGTGCTCTTCTCAGGCACAGCCATGCCTCCCAGAGCCACACAGTGTCGGAGCCAGAAGGAGGGCTGGGGATACAGTAAACTCCTCCGCTTTACAGACAGGGCCCGAGGTGCCGCACAGACTTAATGCTGGGTTACAGAGACATCTGTTCTATGGTCCTAGGAAAGTCAGCTTTTCCAGGGAACAGTTAACTGAGCAGGTGTCTGGAGCCCAGGTGATTTGCGTCTGTCTTTACCTCCTGTTCCTGACAGATGGGAATGACAAGGAGAAAGGTTAGGAGAAAGGGGAGGCGATCCTATCAGATTTTATGGAGAAGCATGCGAACAAGAAGGAGAGCTTCAGACGGGACTCATTTATAGCTCTGTAGGGGATATGGATTTGTGTTTATGGGGATGAGCGTTCAGGAACTGTGAAGCTTAAATTCCTTTGATGTTCTTAGTAGGCGCCCTGGAGGATTCATTACTTTAGCTTCCATATTGATGCTATTAGGAAAAGCCACACTTCCTCCCAGGAACTCCTGCAGGCATCTCTTCAGGAGTGCTACTACCTGGGCACTCTTTGGTGCTCTACATTTTGGACCGAAGTCCAAAGACATCCCTGTTACCTGGACCCTTTGATGTGGACTGACGGATGCCAGTCAGGCACAATGGAGAGAAGACACTTCGCACTGCTGCCGCGTTTTACCCCAGCTTCTCACTGCCGTGCCTACAACACCATTCCCTTTTCTGCCTCCTAATTGTGCCTCTGGGTCCTTTATGGGAAGGGTGACTTTTTCCTCTTGACAGACAGTATTATAGCATAGACCTGTCCTTGTCACTCTTTATTGCTTTTAATAACTCCAAAATCTCTTACAAGATGTCTAGAGCGTCATAAACATATGTTGATGGCCCTATGTTATCAGCCTGGAAATGGACAAGATCACAGACAATGTGCCAGAGGAAGGAAGACAGAGAACATGCTGTTATAAATAGATGTGTAGCTTGAAGATGACCCTTTCAGACGTGGGGACGTTACTTGGCAATAGGAAGGAAGTGAGGAAAAGCAATAATAATTTTCTTGTACTTAGGGAGTTCTCCAGGGGGATGCTAAACGCTTGCGGTGTTCAATCCAATGGGCATCTTGGCTTATCAGAGGTTTAAACATTTATCATAGTTATTTCATGACAATGGAGAGTGAATTAAAAGTTTAGAATGGAGCAAAAGTAGTTTGGATAGTTGAAAGTCGGCAAATACGATCCATAATTTTAACTTAGGAAATCAAAATGAAAGACGTGAGAACAACAGACCTTACATTTCGTCATCCTGAACTTATTAAAAATGCAAGCCTTGGGGGACCCTTTCAGGTAGTAAGTTGAAATGCTAGTACTGAACCTCATTTCCTGGCCTCTTGATCTAGCATTCATACTCAGCAGGTAAATTTTAATCAGGAAGCACCTAAAAGGTATATTGGTTTTGTTATTTGGTGCTCAAAGATGTTCCCAAGGCCTTGGTTTAGATTTGTGCCTAATAGACCTCAGAACTCCCAGCATCTGGGGGGAGAGACAAGCTACAAAAACAGCATCGCCGCCAACAGCCTCAAAGTCATGACAGTGGCCGTCCTCGGCGTGCGGACACCTTGGTGTTAACCCTTTCAGTACCCTGTTTAGACAGGTACTATAACCACAGGATAAGGGGAAGTGTGCAGGAATGGAGGTGAGGCCTTGGGTAAGTTCATTAACTCCTCTCAGAACTGTAATTTCTTCATCTGTAAAGGAGGAATTTATCATCACTTATAATAATAATTAATATTGCTCTGACATTGTTTTCTAAAGATTAAATGAATAACATCTGCAAAGCACGTAGCCCGGGGCCTATTTTAAGGTTGCTAGTTACGATCATCATCATCATCCCATTTTTCAGATGAAGAAACAAGGCTCAGAGATTCGAGAAGCAGGGAAGTGGAAGGCAGGAACTGAGTCGGGGGCTCCCGTCTCCTGAACCCCTGCTGGTCGTCGGCCCACAAACCTGTCGCGCGTTAGGAGATGTCGCTTTGGGGGAACAGAGGGCGTGGAACGGAGGTTTCGCCTTTGGCCAGGAATCTAACTCTCACTTTGGGAAGAGGTGGCAGGGATGTGGGAAAAAGCAGTTATTTGTGGTTGAGGCCTCAGGGACCGCAGGTCGCTGCCTCTAATTAGCACTCTTTTCTCTGTTGCGTGTCTGCCTTCTCTCAATGCTGTTGCCCTTTCCGTGCATCGTGGTTGCCTGGCTCTAGAAAAATGTTTCCTTAGGTCACCCACCCAGGTCTGCCTTCTCTGAACTCACTGAATGCCATGGGTACTAAAAGAAGGGAAAGAGGATAATCTGCCAGTCAGAGATTTCCCCCCTTTTGTGTTGGACAGATTTGGCTGCACAACCCTAGACAATTTACACAGCTTTATCTGTAGCATCTTGTGGGTGAGGCAAAGTAAGTGCTCTTCTTGAATAAGAGTCACCGCAGGTGGGAACATGACGTTGTAAACATTCACTCTGGTCTTCTATCTATTTAGTTCCTTTTCTGTTAAAGAATAAAAACCTGTACTGTGCAATAGCCCACCCTTTGCAAAAATCTGGGAGGAGAGATGGTTTTTTAATTTTTTTTTGAGCCTTTGAGTTTTTTTAAAAAATTTCTTATTGAAATGTAGTTGACTTACAATGTTAGTTTCAGGTGTACAGCAAAGTGATTCAGTTATAGATATACATACATATATTTTCTTTTCAGATTCTTTTCTAATATATGTTATTACAAGAAATTTAATATAGTTCCCTGTGCTATATTGTGTTGTAGGTCCTTGTTGTTTATGTATTTTATATATAGTAACGTGTGTCTGTTAATCCCCAGCCCCTAATTTATCCCTCCCTGCCCTTTAAAACAAACTATGATTACCAAAGGGTAAAGGGCTTCTGTTCTGTAGTATAATCTCCTGGTAGGGATTGGTGAACTCACCATTCATTGGTCTTTAGTGGCTTCTCCCTCTGTGAGTCTCCCCTGCGTTAGATGCTGTTGTTTGCATTTCTCGGTTGGAGCGGAGGCCTCCTGCAGGCAAGGACCAGGCTTCCTGCTCTTCGCTTGCACCTGGGACAGAGCCCCGCCCAGCCAGCATCAGAACACGCAGAGCTAGGGGATCTCTTTGGACCAATCTGGGCTCAGCCTTCTTGCTGGCCACTAACCTGAAAAATGAGTGAAAAGAAGGAAACTCAGTCTTGATTCCAGAAGACAGAAATGCTTTTAGCAAGTTGGATGCCTTTGAAGTCAGTCATTATGGACACCAGCTGAGGATGTGGAAGGTGTGGAAAGGGAGAGAAAAAAAGGGGGAGGGCAGAAAGATGCAGAAGGACCTGAAGATAGAAAAGAGGCTAGGAGAGGGGACATGTTTTACACACCCAATTATTTTTCCCAGTTCCCAACCCCTGGCTTGGGCCAGTGTGCTCTGCCATGACCCCAGCTCCAAATCTCTTCATTTATTCATTTATTTTTAAAGCTTAATCAAGAGAATTTCAAGTCAGAGAGAGGTGGGGGCTGAAACAACTGAGGCAGTAAAATGTGTGTCACTCTTTTCTTCCTTCGGCCAAGTCAGGGGTTCCGTCATTAGCAGGGAGCTGGAGATGGTAAATCTGACTCTGATCTCGAAGGTCCCTGGTGGAGGGCCGTGTGTTTTCTTTCTAGAGAT
>NC_045707.1:65896681-65920889 GCF_009834535.1 Camelus ferus | reverse complement strand
CCACATAATGAATTCTAATCTTTCCTCTAACCTCTCTCCTCATAACGATTTCCAAATCTCTCCTCTTAATTAATTTGAGATATCTCTGCTATATCCTCATATCGATTTCCAAATCTCTATCTCCTGATAACGATTTCGGAATCTCTCTTCTGTGCTATCCCCTCTCTAAGCCTAATATTCCAAAATACCTACTGTCTCCTCACAAATGTTTATACATCTCTCCTCCTCTTTCCGCATAACTAATTCTAAAGCTCTCCTGTATGCTCTCTTGTCATAAATACTTAATAATATCTCTTTTCTCCTGTCTCCTTATAAGTATTTCTAAATCTCTCCTGTGCTGTGTCTGAACGATTTCCAACTCTCCTTACTCCTCATAATGAGTTCCAATTTTGTCCTCTCATGTCTCGTTTTAATTAATTTGAGCTCTCCATTATGTTCTCATACCGCTTTCCAAATATCTCTTCTGTGCTGTCACCTCCCTCCTCATAAGTATTCCAAAATCTCTACTATCTCCTCACAAATGTTTACAAATCTCTCCTCCTCTATCCGCATAATTGCTTCTAAATCTCTCCTCTATCCTCTCTCCTCATAACTATTTCAAAATCTCCCGTCTCCTGCGTCCTGATAACGATTTCCAAATCTCTCCTATCTGCTCACAAGGATTCCCAAAACTGTCCTCTCTGCTCTCACTTCTCTTCTCTTTTGTATTCCACAATCTCTCCCCTCACCTCACCACTGTTTTGAAATCTCTCATCCTATCTCCACATAATAAATTGTAAATCTTTCCTCTATCCTCACTGCTCATAAATCTTTCCTTGTATCTCTTTTCTCATCTCTCCTCAGAACGATTTCCAAATCTCTCCTGTCTCATCTCTCCTCATAATTAATTTGAGTTCTCTCCTCCTATCTCCTCATAACGATTTCCAAATCTCTTTTCTGTGCTATCACCTCCCTCGTCATAAGTATTCCAACATCTCTGCTGTCTCCTCACAAATGTTTACAAATCTCTCGTCCTCTCTGCGTAATTTCTTCTAAATCTCTCTCTACCCTTTCTCCTGATAACTATTTTGAAAACTGCCCTCTCCTGTCCTGATAACGATTTCCAAATCTCCCTATCTGTTCACAAGGATTCCCGAAACTCTCCTCTCTGCTCTCACCTCTCTTCTCTTTAGTATTGCACATTCTCTCCCCTCTCCTCACAACTGTTTCCAGATCGCTCATCCTATCTCCACATAATTAATTCTAAATCTTTCCTGTAACCTCTCTCCTCATAACGATTTCCAAATCTCTCCTTTCTCCTCATAATTATTTCCGAATCTCTCGCCTCTCACCTCTCCTCTTAATTAATTTGAGATGTCTCCTCGTATATCCTCATAACGATTTCCAAATCTCTATCTGCTGATAACGATTTCGGAATCTCTCTTCTGTGCTATCCCCTCTCTACGCCTAAGTATTCCAAAATACCTACTGTCTCCTGACAAATCTTTAAAACTCTCTCCTCCTCTCTCCGCAGAATGAATTCTAAATCTTTCCTCTATCCGCTGTGCTCGGAAATTTTTACCAATATGTCTTTTCTCCTCTCTTCTCATAACTATTTCCTTTCATCTCGTCTCCTCTGTCCTCATGACCATTTCGAAATCTCCCATCTCCTGTGTCCTGATAACGATTTCAAAGTCTCTGCTCTCTGCTCTCACCTCTCTTCTGTTTAGTATTCCACAGTCTCTCCTCTCACCTCACAACTGTTTCCAGATCTCTCATCCTATCTCCACATAATGAATTCTAAATCTTTCCTCTAACCTCTCTCCTCATAACGATTTCCAAATCTCTCCTCTTAATTAATTTGAGATATCTCCTGCTATATCCTCATATCGATTTCCAAATCTCTATCCTGATAACGATTTCGGAATCTCTCTTCTGTGCTATCCCCTCTCTAAGCCTAACTATTCCAAAATACCTACTATCTCCTCACAAATGTTTACACATCTCTCCTCCTCTTTCCGCATAACTAATTCTAAAGCTCTCCTGTATGCTCTCTTGTCATAAATACTTAATAATATCTCTTTTCTCCTGTCTCCTTATAAGTATTTCTAAATCTCTCCTGTGCTGTGTCCTCTGAACGATTTCCAACTCTCCTTACTCCTCATAATGAGTTCCAATTTTGTCCTCTCATGTCTCGTTTTAATTAATTTGAGCTCTCCATTATGTCATAATGCTTTCCAAATATCTCTTCTGTGCTATCACCTCCCTCCTCATAAGTATTCCAAAATCTCTACTGTCTCCTCACAAATGTTTACAAATCTCTCCTCCTCTATCCGCATAATTGCTTCTAAATCTCTCCTCTATCCTCTCTCCTCATAACTATTTCAAAATCTCCCGTCTCCTGCGTCCTGATAACGATTTCCAAATCTCTGCTCTCTGCTCTCACCTCTCTTCTGTTTAGTATTCCACAGTCTCTCCTCTCACCTCACAACTGTTTCCAGATCTCTCATCCTATCTCCACATAATGAATTCTAAATCTTTCCTCTAACCTATCTCCTCATAGTGATTTGCAAATCTCTCCTCTTAATTAATTTGAGATGTCTCCTCCTATATGCTCATAACTATTTCCAAATTTCTATCTCCTGATAACGATTTCATATCTCTCTTCTGTGCTATCCCCTCTCTACGCCTAAGTATTCCAAAATACCTAATGTCTCCTGCCAAATCTTTAAAACTCTGTCCTCCTCTCTCCGCAGAATTAATTTTAAATCTTTCCTCTACCGCTGTGCTCGGAAATTTTTACCAATATGTCTTTTCTCCTCTCTCCTCATAACTATTTCCTTTCATCTCGTCTCCCCTGTCCTCATGACCATTTCGAAATCTCCCATCTCCTGTGTCCTGATAACGATTTCCAAATCTCTCCTTTCTCTTCATAATGATTTCCAATTTTGTCCTCTCATGTCTAGTTTTAATTAATTTGAGCTCTCCATTATCTTCTCATAACGATGTCCAAATATTTCTTTGTGCTATCACCTCCCTCATCATAAGTATTCCAACATCTCTGCTGTCTCCTCACAAATGTTTACAAATCTCTCGTCCTCTCTCTGCATAATTTCTTCTAAATACTCTCCTCTACCCTTCTCCTGATAACTATTTTGAAAATCTGTCCCCTCTCCTGTGTCCTGATAACGATTTCCAAATCTCTCCCTATGTGCTCACAAGGATTCCTGAAACTTTCCTCTCTGCTCTCACCTCTCTTTCTTTAGTATTGCACATTCTCTCCCCTCTCATCACAACTGTTTCCAGATCGCATTCATCCTATCTCCACATAATTAATTCTAATCTTTCCTGTAACCTCTCTCCTCATAACGATTTCCAAATCTCTCCTTTCCTCCTCATAATTATTTCCGAATCTCTCGCCTCTTCACCTCTCCTCTTAATTAATTTGAGATGTCTCCTCGATATCCTCATAACGATTTCCAAATCTCTATCTGCTGATAACGATTTCGGATCTCTCTCTGTGCTATCCCCTCTCTACGCCTAAGTATTCCAAAATACCTACTGTCTCCTGATAATCTTTAAAACTCTCTCCTCCTCTCTCCGCAGAATGAAGTCTAAATCTTCCTCTATCCGCTGTGCTCGGAAATTTTTACCAATATGTCTTTTCTCCTCTCTTCTCATAACTATTTCCTTTCATCTCGTGTCCTCTGTCCTCATGAGCATTTCGAAATCTCCCATCTCCTGTGTCCTGATAACGATTTCAAAATCTCTGCTCTCTGCTCTCACCTCTCTTCTGTTTAGTATTCCACAGTCTTCTCCTCTCACCTCACAACTGTTTCCAGATCTCTCATCCTATCTCCACATAATGAATTCTAAATCTTTCCTCTAACCCTCTCTCCTCATAACGATTTCCAAATCTCTCCTCTTAATGAATTGAGATATCTCCTGCTATATCCTCATATCGATTTCCAAATCTCTATCTCCTGATAACGATTTCGGAATCTCTCTTCTGTGCTATCCCTCTGTAAGCCTAAGTATTCCAAAATACCTACTGTCTCCTCACAAATGTTTACACATCTCTCCTCCTCTTTCCGCATAACTAATTCTAAAGCTCTCCTGTATGCTCTCTTGTCATAAATACTTAATAATATCTCTTTCTCCTGTCTCCTTATAAGTATTTCTAAATCTCTCCTGTGCTGTGTCCTCTGAACGATTTCCAACTCTCCTTACTCCTCATAATGAGTTCCAATTTTGTCCTCTCATGTCTCGTTTTAATTAATTTGAGCTCTCCATTATGTTCTCATACCGCTTTCCAAATATCTCTTCTGTGCTATCACCTCCCTCCTCATAAGTATTCCAAAATCTCTACTATCTCCTCACAAATGTTTACAAATCTCTCCTCCTCTATCCGCATAATTGCTTCTAAATCTCTCCTCTATCCTCTCTCCTCATAACTATTTCAAAATCTCCCGTCTCCTGCGTCCTGATAACGATTTCCAAATCTCTCCTATCTGCTCACAAGGATTCCCAAAACTGTCCTCTCTGCTCTCACTTCTCTTCTCTTTTGTATTCCACAATCTCTCCCCTCACCTCACCACTGTTTTGAAATCTCTCATCCTATCTCCACATAATAAATTGTAAATCTTTTCCTCTATCCTCACTGCTCATAAATCTTTCCTTGTATCTCTTTTCTCATCTCTCCTCAGAACGATTTCCAAATCTCTCCTGTCTCATCTCTCCTCATAATTAATTTGAGTTCTCTCCTCCTATCTCCTCATAACGATTTCCAAATCTCTTTTCTGTGCTATCACCTCCCTCGTCATAAGTATTCCAACATCTCTGCTGTCCTCCTCACAAATGTTTACAAATCTCTCGTCCTCTCTGCGTAATTTCTTCTAAATCTCTCCTCTACCCTTTCTCCTGATAACTATTTTGAAAACTGCCCTCTCCTGGTCCTGATAACGATTTCCAAATCTCTCCTATCTGTTCACAAGGATTCCCGAAACTCTCCTCTCTGCTCTCACCTCTCTTCTCTTTAGTATTGCACATTCTCTCCCCTCTCCTCACAACTGTTTCCAGATCGCTCATCCTATCTCCACATAATTAATTCTAAATCTTTCCTGTAACCTCTCTCCTCATAACGATTTCCAAATCTTCCTTTCTCCTCATAATTATTTCCGAATCTCTCGCCTCTCACCTCTCCTCTTAATTAATTTGAGATGTCTCCTCGTATATCCTCATAACGATTTCCAAATCTCTATCTGCTGATAACGATTTCGGAATCTCTCTTCTGTGCTATCCCCTCTCTACGCCTAAGTATTCCAAAATACCTACTGTCTCCTGACAAATCTTTAAAACTCTCTCCTCCTCTCTCCGCAGAATGAATTCTAAATCTTTCCTCTATCCGCTGTGCTCGGAAATTTTTACCAATATGTCTTTTCTCCTCTCTTCTCATAACTATTTCCTTTCATCTCGTGTCCTCTGTCCTCATGAGCATTTCGAAATCTCCCATCTCCTGTGTCCTGATAACGATTTCAAAGTCTCTGCTCTCTGCTCTCACCTCTCTTCTGTTTAGTATTCCACAGTCTCTCCTCTCACCTCACAACTGTTTCCAGATCTCTCATCCTATCTCCACATAATGAATTCTAAATCTTTCCTCTAACCTCTCTCCTCATAACGATTTCCAAATCTCTCCTCTTAATTAATTTGAGATATCTCCTGCTATATCCTCATATCGATTTCCAAATCTCTATCTCCTGATAACGATTTCGGAATCTCTCTTCTGTGCTATCCCCTCTGTAAGCCTAAGTATTCCAAAATACCTACTGTCTCCTCACAAATGTTTATACATCTCTCCTCCTCTTTCCGCATAACTAATTCTAAAGCTCTCCTGTATGCTCTCTTGTCATAAATACTTAATAATATCTCTTTTCTCCTGTCTCCTTATAAGTATTTCTAAATCTCTCCTGTGCTGTGTCCTCTGAACGATTTCCAACTCTCCTTACTCCTCATAATGAGTTCCAATTTTGTCCTCTCATGTCTCGTTTTAATTAAATTTGAGCTCTCCATTATGTTCTCATACCGCTTTCCAAATATCTCTTCTGTGCTGTCACCTCCCTCCTCATAAGTATTCCAAAATCTCTACTATCTCCTCACAAATGTTACAAATCTCTCCTCCTCTATCCGCATAATTGCTTCTAAATCTCTCCTCTATCCTCTCTCCTCATAACTATTTCAAAATCTCCCGTCTCCTGCGTCCTGATAACGATTTCCAAATCTCTCCTATCTGCTCACAAGGATTCCCAAAACTGTCCTCTCTGCTCTCACTTCTCTTCTCTTTTGTATTCCACAATCTCTCCCCTCACCTCACCACTGTTTTGAAATCTCTCATCCTATCTCCACATAATAAATTGTAAATCTTTCCTCTATCCTCACTGCTCATAAATCTTTCCTTGTATCTCTTTTCTCATCTCTCCTCAGAACGATTTCCAAATCTCTCCTGTCTCATCTCTCCTCATAATTAATTTGAGTTCTCTCCTCCTATCTCCTCATAACGATTTCCAAATCTCTTTTCTGTGCTATCACCTCCCTCGTCATAAGTATTCCAACATCTCTGCTGTCTCCTCACAAATGTTTACAAATCTCTCGTCCTCTCTGCGTAATTTCTTCTAAATCTCTCCTCTACCCTTTCTCCTGATAACTATTTTGAAAACTGCCCTCTCCTGCGTCCTGATAACGATTTCCAATCTGTCCTATCTGTTCACAAGGATTCCCGAAACTCTCCTCTCTCTGCTCTCACCTCTCTTCTCTTTAGTATTGCACATTCTCTCCCCTCTCCTCACAACTGTTTCCAGATCGCTCATCCTATCTCCACATAATTAATTCTAAATCTTTCCTGTAACCTCTCTCCTCATAACGATTTCCAAATCTCTCCTTTCTCCTCATAATTATTTCCGAATCTCTCGCCTCTCACCTCTCCTCTTAATTAATTTGAGATGTCTCCTCGTATATCCTCATAACGATTTCCAAATCTCTATCTGCTGATAACGATTTCGGAATCTCTCTTCTGTGCTATCCCCTCTCTACGCCTAAGTATTCCAAAATACCTACTGTCTCCTGACAAATCTTTAAAACTCTCTCCTCCTCTCTCCGCAGAATGAATTCTAAATCTTTCCTCTATCCGCTGTGCTCGGAAATTTTACCAATATGTCTTTTCCTCTCTTCTCATAACTATTTCCTTTCATCTCGTCTCCTCTGTCCTCATGACCATTTCGAAATCTCCCATCTCCTGTGTCCTGATAACGATTTCAAAGTCTCTGCTCTCTGCTCTCACCTCTCTTCTGTTTAGTATTCCACAGTCTCTCCTCTCACCTCACAACTGTTTCCAGATCTCTCATCCTATCTCCACATAATGAATTCTAAATCTTTCCTCTAACCTCTCTCCTCATAACGATTTCCAAATCTCTCCTCTTAATTAATTTGAGATATCTCCTGCTATATCCTCATATCGATTTCCAAATCTCTATCTCCTGATAACGATTTCGGAATCTCTCTTCTGTGCTATCCCCTCTGTAAGCCTAAGTATTCCAAAATACCTACTGTCTCCTCACAAATGTTTACACATCTCTCCTCCTCTTTCCGCATAACTAATTCTAAAGCTCTCCTGTATGCTCTCTTGTCATAAATACTTAATAATATCTCTTTTCTCCTGTCTCCTTATAAGTATTTCTAAATCTCTCCTGTGCTGTGTCCTCTGAACGATTTCCAACTCTCCTTACTCCTCATAATGAGTTCCAATTTTGTCCTCTCATGTCTCGTTTTAATTAATTTGAGCTCTCCATTATGTTCTCATAACTGCTTTCCAAATATCTCTTCTGTGCTATCACCTCCCTCCTCATAAGTATTCCAAAATCTCTACTATCTCCTCACAAATGTTTACAAATCTCTCCTCCTCTATCCGCATAATTGCTTCTAAATCTCTCCTCTATCCTCTCTCCTCATAACTATTTCAAAATCTCCCGTCTCCTGCGTCCTGATAACGATTTCCAAATCTCTGCTCTCTGCTCTCACCTCTCTTCTGTTTAGGTATTCCACAGTCTCTCCTCTCACCTCACAACTGTTTCCAGATCTCTACATCCTATTCTCCACATAATGAATTCTAAATCTTTCCTCTAACCGATCTCCTCATAGTGATTTGGCAAATCTCTCCTCTTAATTAATTTGAGATGTCTCCTCCTATATGCTCATAACTATTCCAAATTTCTATCTCCTGATAACGATTTTCATATCTCTCTTCTGTGCTATCCCCTCTCTACGCCTAAGTATTCCAAAATACCTAATGTCTCCTGCCAAATCTTTAAAACTCTCGTCCTCCTCTCTCCGCAGAATTAATTTTAAATCTTTTCCTCTACCGCTGTGCTCGGAAATTTTTACCAATATGTCTTTTCTCCTCTCCCTCATAACTATTTCCTTTCATCTCGTCTCCCCTGTCCTCATGACCATTTCGAAATCTCCCATCTCCTGTGTCCTGATAACGATTTCCAAATCTCTCCTTTCTCTTCATAATGATTTCCAATTTTGTCCTCTCATGTCTAGTTTTAATTAATTTGAGCTCTCCATTATCTCTCATAACGATTTCCAAATATTTCTTTTGTGCTATCACCTCCCTCAGTCATAAGTATTCCAACATCTCTGCTGTCTCCTCACAAATGTTTAGAAATCTCTCGTCCTCTCTCTGCATAATTTCTTCTAAATCTCTCCTCTACCCTTTCTCCTGATAACTATTTTGAAATCTGCCCTCTCCTGTGTCCTGATAACGATTTCCAAATCTCTCCTATGTGCTCACAAGGATTCCTGAAACTTTCCTCTCTGCTCTCACCTCTCTTCTCTTTAGTATTGCACATTCTCTCCCCTCTCCTCACAACTGTTTCCAGATCGCTCATCCTATCTCCACATAATTAATTCTAAATCTTTCCTGTAACCTCTCTCCTCATAACGATTTCCAAATCTCTCCTTTCTCCTCATAATTATTTCCGAATCTCTCGCCTCTCACCTCTCTCTTAATTAATTTGAGATGTCTCCTCGTATATCCTCATAACGATTCCAAATCTCTATCTGCTGATAACGATTTCGGATCTCTTCTGTGCTATCCCCTCTGTAGCCTAAGTATTCCAAAATACCTACTGTCTCCTCACAAATGTTTACACATCTCTCCCCTCTTTCCGCATAACTAATTCAAAATTCCTGTATGCTCTCTTGTCATAAATATTAATAATATATTTTCTCTGTCTCCTTATAAGTATTTCTAAATTCTCTTGTGCTGTGTCCTCTGAACGATTTCCAACTCTCCTTACTCCTCATAATGAGTTCCAATTTGTCCTCTCATGTCTCGTTTTAATTAATTTGAGCTCTCCATTATGTTCTCATACCGCTTCCAAATATCTCTTCTGTGCTATCACCTCCTCCTCATAAGTATTCCAAAATCTCTACTATCTCCTCACAAATGTTTACAAATCTCTCCTCCTCTATCCGCATAATTGCTTCTAAATCTCTCCTCTATCCTCTCTCCTCATAACTATTTCAAAATCTCCCGTCTCCTGCGTCCTGATAACGATTTCCAAATCTCTCCTATCTGCTCACAAGGATTCCCAAAACTGTCCTCTCTGCTCTCACTTCTCTTCTCTTTTGTATTCCACAATCTCTCCCCTCACCTCACCACTGTTTTGAAATCTCTCATCCTATCTCCACATAATAAATTGTAAATCTTTCCTCTATCCTCACTGCTCATAAATCTTTCCTTGTATCTCTTTTCTCATCTCTCCTCAGAACGATTTCCAAATCTCTCCTGTCTCATCTCTCCTCATAATTAATTTGAGTTCTCTCCTCCTATCTCCTCATAACGATTTCCAAATCTCTTTTCTGTGCTATCACCTCCCTCGTCATAAGTATTCCAACATCTCTGCTGTCTCCTCACAAATGTTTACAAATCTCTCGTCCTCTCTGCGTAATTTCTTCTAAATCTCTCCTCTACCCTTTCTCCTGATAACTATTTTGAAAACTGCCCTCTCCTGTGTCCTGATAACGATTTCCAAATCTCTCCTATCTGTTCACAAGGATTCCCGAAACTCTCCTCTCTGCTCTCACCTCTCTTCTCTTTAGTATTGCACATTCTCTCCCCTCTCCTCACAACTGTTTCCAGATCGCTCATCCTATCTCCACATAATTAATTCTAAATCTTTCCTGTAACCTCTCTCCTCATAACGATTTCCAAATCTCTCCTTTCTCCTCATAATTATTTCCGAATCTCTCGCCTCTCACCTCTCCTCTTAATTAATTTGAGATGTCTCCTCGTATATCCTCATAACGATTTCCAAATCTCTATCTGCTGATAACGATTTCGGAATCTCTCTTCTGTGCTATCCCCTCTCTACGCCTAAGTATTCCAAAATACCTACTGTCTCCTGACAAATCTTTAAAACTCTCTCCTCCTCTCTCCGCAGAATGAATTCTAAATCTTTCCTCTATCCGCTGTGCTCGGAAATTTTTACCAATATGTCTTTTCTCCTCTCTTCTCATAACTATTTCCTTTCATCTCGTGCTCCTCTGTCCTCATGAGCATTTCGAAATCTCCCATCTCCTGTGTCCTGATAACGATTTCAAATCTCTGCTCTCTGCTCTCACCTCTCTTCTGTTTAGTATTCCACAGTCTCTCCTCTCACCTCACAACTGTTTCCAGATCTCTCATCCTATCTCCACATAATGAATTCTAAATCTTTCCTCTAACCTCTCTCCTCATAACGATTTCCAAATCTCTCCTCTTAATTAATTTGAGATATCTCCTGCTATATCCTCATATCGATTTCCAAATCTCTATCTCCTGATAACGATTTCGGAATCTCTCTTCTGTGCTATCCCCTCTCTAAGCCTAAGTATTCCAAAATACCTACTGTCTCCTCACAAATGTTTACACATCTCTCCTCCTCTTTCCGCATAACTAATTCTAAAGCTCTCCTGTATGCTCTCTTGTCATAAATACTTAATAATATCTCTTTTCTCCTGTCTCCTTATAAGTATTTCTAAATCTCTCCTGTGCTGTGTCCTCTGAACGATTTCCAACTCTCCTTACTCCTCATAATGAGTTCCAATTTTGTCCTCTCATGTCTCGTTTTAATTAATTTGAGCTCTCCATTATGTTCTCATACCGCTTTCCAAATATCTCTTCTGTGCTGTCACCTCCCTCCTCATAAGTATTCCAAAATCTCTACTATCTCCTCACAAATGTTTACAAATCTCTCCTCCTCTATCCGCATAATTGCTTCTAAATCTCTCCTCTATCCTCTCTCCTCATAACTATTTCAAAATCTCCCGTCTCCTGCGTCCTGATAACGATTTCCAAATCTCTCCTATCTGCTCACAAGGATTCCCAAAACTGTCCTCTCTGCTCTCACTTCTCTTCTCTTTTGTATTCCACAATCTCTCCCCTCACCTCACCACTGTTTTGAAATCTCTCATCCTATCTCCACATAATAAATTGTAAATCTTTCCTCTATCCTCACTGCTCATAAATCTTTCCTTGTATCTCTTTTCTCATCTCTCCTCAGAACGATTTCCAAATCTCTCCTGTCTCATCTCTCCTCATAATTAATTTGAGTTCTCTCCTCCTATCTCCTCATAACGATTTCCAAATCTCTTTTCTGTGCTATCACCTCCCTCGTCATAAGTATTCCAACATCTCTGCTGTCTCCTCACAAATGTTTACAAATCTCTCGTCCTCTCTGCGTAATTTCTTCTAAATCTCTCCTCTACCCTTTCTCCTGATAACTATTTTGAAAACTGCCCTCTCCTGCGTCCTGATAACGATTTCCAAATCTCTCCTATCTGTTCACAAGGATTCCCGAAACTCTCCTCTCTGCTCTCACCTCTCTTCTCTTTAGTATTGCACATTCTCTCCCCTCTCCTCACAACTGTTTCCAGATCGCTCATCCTATCTCCACATAATTAATTCTAAATCTTTCCTGTAACCTCTCTCCTCATAACGATTTCCAAATCTCTCCTTTCTCCTCATAATTATTTCCGAATCTCTCGCCTCTCACCTCTCCTCTTAATTAATTTGAGATGTCTCCTCGTATATCCTCATAACGATTTCCAAATCTCTATCTGCTGATAACGATTTCGGAATCTCTCTTCTGTGCTATCCCCTCTCTACGCCTAAGTATTCCAAAATACCTACTGTCTCCTGACAAATCTTTAAAACTCTCTCCTCCTCTCTCCGCAGAATGAATTCTAAATCTTTCCTCTATCCGCTGTGCTCGGAAATTTTTACCAATATGTCTTTTCTCCTCTCTTCTCATAACTATTTCCTTTCATCTCGTCTCCTCTGTCCTCATGACCATTTCGAAATCTCCCATCTCCTGTGTCCTGATAACGATTTCAAAGTCTCTGCTCTCTGCTCTCACCTCTCTTCTGTTTAGTATTCCACAGTCTCTCCTCTCACCTCACAACTGTTTCCAGATCTCTCATCCTATCTCCACATAATGAATTCTAAATCTTTCCTCTAACCTCTCTCCTCATAACGATTTCCAAATCTCTCCTCTTAATTAATTTGAGATATCTCCTGCTATATCCTCATATCGATTTCCAAATCTCTATCTCCTGATAACGATTTCGGAATCTCTCTTCTGTGCTATCCCCTCTCTAAGCCTAACTATTCCAAAATACCTACTGTCTCCTCACAAATGTTTACACATCTCTCCTCCTCTTTCCGCATAACTAATTCTAAAGCTCTCCTGTATGCTCTCTTGTCATAAATACTTAATAATATCTCTTTTCTCCTGTCTCCTTATAAGTATTTCTAAATCTCTCCTGTGCTGTGTCCTCTGAACGATTTCCAACTCTCCTTACTCCTCATAATGAGTTCCAATTTTGTCCTCTCATGTCTCGTTTTAATTAATTTGAGCTCTCCATTATGTTCTCATAATGCTTTCCAAATATCTCTTCTGTGCTATCACCTCCCTCCTCATAAGTATTCCAAAATCTCTACTATCTCCTCACAAATGTTTACAAATCTCTCCTCCTCTATCCGCATAATTGCTTCTAAATCTCTCCTCTATCCTCTCTCCTCATAACTATTTCAAAATCTCCCGTCTCCTGCGTCCTGATAACGATTTCCAAATCTCTGCTCTCTGCTCTCACCTCTCTTCTGTTTAGTATTCCACAGTCTCTCCTCTCACCTCACAACTGTTTCCAGATCTCTCATCCTATCTCCACATAATGAATTCTAAATCTTTCCTCTAACCTATCTCCTCATAGTGATTTGCAAATCTCTCCTCTTAATTAATTTGAGATGTCTCCTCCTATATGCTCATAACTATTTCCAAATTTCTATCTCCTGATAACGATTTCATATCTCTCTTCTGTGCTATCCCCTCTCTACGCCTAAGTATTCCAAAATACCTAATGTCTCCTGCCAAATCTTTAAAAACTCTGTCCTCCTCTCTCCGCAGAATTAATTTTAAATCTTTCCTCTACCGCTGTGCTCGGAAATTTTTACCAATATGTCTTTTCTCCTCTCTCCTCATAACTATTTCCTTTCATCTCGTCTCCCCTGTCCTCATGACCATTTCGAAATCTCCCATCTCCTGTGTCCTGATAACGATTTCCAAATCTCTCCTTTCTCTTCATAATGATTTCCAATTTTGTCCTCTCATGTCTAGTTTTAATTAATTTGAGCTCTCCATTATCTTCTCATAACGATTTCCAAATATTTCTTTTGTGCTATCACCTCCCTCATCATAAGTATTCCAACATCTCTGCTGTCTCCTCACAAATGTTTACAAATCTCTCGTCCTCTCTCTGCATAATTTCTTCTAAATCTCTCCTCTACCCTTTCTCCTGATAACTATTTTGAAATCTGCCCTCTCCTGTGTCCTGATAACGATTTCCAAATCTCTCCTATGTGCTCACAAGGATTCCTGAAACTTTCCTCTCTGCTCTCACCTCTCTTCTCTTTAGTATTGCACATTCTCTCCCCTCTCCTCACAACTGTTTCCAGATCGCTCATCCTATCTCCACATAATTAATTCTAAATCTTTCCTGTAACCTCTCTCCTCATAACGATTTCCAAATCTCTCCTTTCTCCTCATAATTATTTCCGAATCTCTCGCCTCTCACCTCTCCTCTTAATTAATTTGAGATGTCTCCTCGTATATCCTCATAACGATTTCCAAATCTCTATCTGCTGATAACGATTTCGGAATCTCTCTTCTGTGCTATCCCCTCTCTACGCCTAAGTATTCCAAAATACCTACTGTCTCCTGACAAATCTTTAAAACTCTCTCCTCCTCTCTCCGCAGAATGAATTCTAAATCTTTCCTCTATCCGCTGTGCTCGGAAATTTTTACCAATATGTCTTTTCTCCTCTCTTCTCATAACTATTTCCTTTCATCTCGTGTCCTCTGTCCTCATGAGCATTTCGAAATCTCCCATCTCCTGTGTCCTGATAACGATTTCAAAATCTCTGCTCTCTGCTCTCACCTCTCTTCTGTTTAGTATTCCACAGTCTCTCCTCTCACCTCACAACTGTTTCCAGATCTCTCATCCTATCTCCACATAATGAATTCTAAATCTTTCCTCTAACCTCTCTCCTCATAACGATTTCCAAATCTCTCCTCTTAATTAATTTGAGATATCTCCTGCTATATCCTCATATCGATTTCCAAATCTCTATCTCCTGATAACGATTTCGGAATCTCTCTTCTGTGCTATCCCCTCTGTAAGCCTAAGTATTCCAAAATACCTACTGTCTCCTCACAAATGTTTACACATCTCTCCTCCTCTTTCCGCATAACTAATTCTAAAGCTCTCCTGTATGCTCTCTTGTCATAAATACTTAATAATATCTCTTTTCTCCTGTCTCCTTATAAGTATTTCTAAATCTCTCCTGTGCTGTGTCCTCTGAACGATTTCCAACTCTCCTTACTCCTCATAATGAGTTCCAATTTTGTCCTCTCATGTCTCGTTTTAATTAATTTGAGCTCTCCATTATGTTCTCATACCGCTTTCCAAATATCTCTTCTGTGCTATCACCTCCCTCCTCATAAGTATTCCAAAATCTCTACTATCTCCTCACAAATGTTTACAAATCTCTCCTCCTCTATCCGCATAATTGCTTCTAAATCTCTCCTCTATCCTCTCTCCTCATAACTATTTCAAAATCTCCCGTCTCCTGCGTCCTGATAACGATTTCCAAATCTCTCCTATCTGCTCACAAGGATTCCCAAAACTGTCCTCTCTGCTCTCACTTCTCTTCTCTTTTGTATTCCACAATCTCTCCCCTCACCTCACCACTGTTTTGAAATCTCTCATCCTATCTCCACATAATAAATTGTAAATCTTTCCTCTATCCTCACTGCTCATAAATCTTTCCTTGTATCTCTTTTCTCATCTCTCCTCAGAACGATTTCCAAATCTCTCCTGTCTCATCTCTCCTCATAATTAATTTGAGTTCTCTCCTCCTATCTCCTCATAACGATTTCCAAATCTCTTTTCTGTGCTATCACCTCCCTCGTCATAAGTATTCCAACATCTCTGCTGTCTCCTCACAAATGTTTACAAATCTCTCGTCCTCTCTGCGTAATTTCTTCTAAATCTCTCCTCTACCCTTTCTCCTGATAACTATTTTGAAAACTGCCCTCTCCTGCGTCCTGATAACGATTTCCAAATCTCTCCTATCTGTTCACAAGGATTCCCGAAACTCTCCTCTCTGCTCTCACCTCTCTTCTCTTTAGTATTGCACATTCTCTCCCCTCTCCTCACAACTGTTTCCAGATCGCTCATCCTATCTCCACATAATTAATTCTAAATCTTTCCTGTAACCTCTCTCCTCATAACGATTTCCAAATCTCTCCTTTCTCCTCATAATTATTTCCGAATCTCTCGCCTCTCACCTCTCCTCTTAATTAATTTGAGATGTCTCCTCGTATATCCTCATAACGATTTCCAAATCTCTATCTGCTGATAACGATTTCGGAATCTCTCTTCTGTGCTATCCCCTCTCTACGCCTAAGTATTCCAAAATACCTACTGTCTCCTGACAAATCTTTAAAACTCTCTCCTCCTCTCTCCGCAGAATGAATTCTAAATCTTTCCTCTATCCGCTGTGCTCGGAAATTTTTACCAATATGTCTTTTCTCCTCTCTTCTCATAACTATTTCCTTTCATCTCGTCTCCTCTGTCCTCATGACCATTTCGAAATCTCCCATCTCCTGTGTCCTGATAACGATTTCAAAGTCTCTGCTCTCTGCTCTCACCTCTCTTCTGTTTAGTATTCCACAGTCTCTCCTCTCACCTCACAACTGTTTCCAGATCTCTCATCCTATCTCCACATAATGAATTCTAAATCTTTCCTCTAACCTCTCTCCTCATAACGATTTCCAAATCTCTCCTCTTAATTAATTTGAGATATCTCCTGCTATATCCTCATATCGATTTCCAAATCTCTATCTCCTGATAACGATTTCGGAATCTCTCTTCTGTGCTATCCCCTCTCTAAGCCTAACTATTCCAAAATACCTACTGTCTCCTCACAAATGTTTACACATCTCTCCTCCTCTTTCCGCATAACTAATTCTAAAGCTCTCCTGTATGCTCTCTTGTCATAAATACTTAATAATATCTCTTTTCTCCTGTCTCCTTATAAGTATTTCTAAATCTCTCCTGTGCTGTGTCCTCTGAACGATTTCCAACTCTCCTTACTCCTCATAATGAGTTCCAATTTTGTCCTCTCATGTCTCGTTTTAATTAATTTGAGCTCTCCATTATGTTCTCATACCGCTTTCCAAATATCTCTTCTGTGCTGTCACCTCCCTCCTCATAAGTATTCCAAAATCTCTACTATCTCCTCACAAATGTTTACAAATCTCTCCTCCTCTATCCGCATAATTGCTTCTAAATCTCTCCTCTATCCTCTCTCCTCATAACTATTTCAAAATCTCCCGTCTCCTGCGTCCTGATAACGATTTCCAAATCTCTCCTATCTGCTCACAAGGATTCCCAAAACTGTCCTCTCTGCTCTCACTTCTCTTCTCTTTTGTATTCCACAATCTCTCCCCTCACCTCACCACTGTTTTGAAATCTCTCATCCTATCTCCACATAATAAATTGTAAATCTTTCCTCTATCCTCACTGCTCATAAATCTTTCCTTGTATCTCTTTTCTCATCTCTCCTCAGAACGATTTCCAAATCTCTCCTGTCTCATCTCTCCTCATAATTAATTTGAGTTCTCTCCTCCTATCTCCTCATAACGATTTCCAAATCTCTTTTCTGTGCTATCACCTCCCTCGTCATAAGTATTCCAACATCTCTGCTGTCTCCTCACAAATGTTTACAAATCTCTCGTCCTCTCTGCGTAATTTCTTCTAAATCTCTCCTCTACCCTTTCTCCTGATAACTATTTTGAAAACTGCCCTCTCCTGTGTCCTGATAACGATTTCCAAATCTCTCCTATCTGTTCACAAGGATTCCCGAAACTCTCCTCTCTGCTCTCACCTCTCTTCTCTTTAGTATTGCACATTCTCTCCCCTCTCCTCACAACTGTTTCCAGATCGCTCATCCTATCTCCACATAATTAATTCTAAATCTTTCCTGTAACCTCTCTCCTCATAACGATTTCCAAATCTCTCCTTTCTCCTCATAATTATTTCCGAATCTCTCGCCTCTCACCTCTCCTCTTAATTAATTTGAGATGTCTCCTCGTATATCCTCATAACGATTTCCAAATCTCTATCTGCTGATAACGATTTCGGAATCTCTCTTCTGTGCTATCCCCTCTCTACGCCTAAGTATTCCAAAATACCTACTGTCTCCTGACAAATCTTTAAAACTCTCTCCTCCTCTCTCCGCAGAATGAATTCTAAATCTTTCCTCTATCCGCTGTGCTCGGAAATTTTTACCAATATGTCTTTTCTCCTCTCTTCTCATAACTATTTCCTTTCATCTCGTCTCCTCTGTCCTCATGACCATTTCGAAATCTCCCATCTCCTGTGTCCTGATAACGATTTCAAAGTCTCTGCTCTCTGCTCTCACCTCTCTTCTGTTTAGTATTCCACAGTCTCTCCTCTCACCTCACAACTGTTTCCAGATCTCTCATCCTATCTCCACATAATGAATTCTAAATCTTTCCTCTAACCTCTCTCCTCATAACGATTTCCAAATCTCTCCTCTTAATTAATTTGAGATATCTCCTGCTATATCCTCATATCGATTTCCAAATCTCTATCTCCTGATAACGATTTCGGAATCTCTCTTCTGTGCTATCCCCTCTCTAAGCCTAACTATTCCAAAATACCTACTGTCTCCTCACAAATGTTTACACATCTCTCCTCCTCTTTCCGCATAACTAATTCTAAAGCTCTCCTGTATGCTCTCTTGTCATAAATACTTAATAATATCTCTTTTCTCCTGTCTCCTTATAAGTATTTCTAAATCTCTCCTGTGCTGTGTCCTCTGAACGATTTCCAACTCTCCTTACTCCTCATAATGAGTTCCAATTTTGTCCTCTCATGTCTCGTTTTAATTAATTTGAGCTCTCCATTATGTTCTCATAATGCTTTCCAAATATCTCTTCTGTGCTATCACCTCCCTCCTCATAAGTATTCCAAAATCTCTACTGTCTCCTCACAAATGTTTACAAATCTCTCCTCCTCTATCCGCATAATTGCTTCTAAATCTCTCCTCTATCCTCTCTCCTCATAACTATTTCAAAATCTCCCGTCTCCTGCGTCCTGATAACGATTTCCAAATCTCTGCTCTCTGCTCTCACCTCTCTTCTGTTTAGTATTCCACAGTCTCTCCTCTCACCTCACAACTGTTTCCAGATCTCTCATCCTATCTCCACATAATGAATTCTAAATCTTTCCTCTAACCTATCTCCTCATAGTGATTTGCAAATCTCTCCTCTTAATTAATTTGAGATGTCTCCTCCTATATGCTCATAACTATTTCCAAATTTCTATCTCCTGATAACGATTTCATATCTCTCTTCTGTGCTATCCCCTCTCTACGCCTAAGTATTCCAAAATACCTAATGTCTCCTGCCAAATCTTTAAAACTCTGTCCTCCTCTCTCCGCAGAATTAATTTTAAATCTTTCCTCTACCGCTGTGCTCGGAAATTTTTACCAATATGTCTTTTCTCCTCTCTCCTCATAACTATTTCCTTTCATCTCGTCTCCCCTGTCCTCATGACCATTTCGAAATCTCCCATCTCCTGTGTCCTGATAACGATTTCCAAATCTCTCCTTTCTCTTCATAATGATTTCCAATTTTGTCCTCTCATGTCTAGTTTTAATTAATTTGAGCTCTCCATTATCTTCTCATAACGATTTCCAAATATTTCTTTTGTGCTATCACCTCCCTCATCATAAGTATTCCAACATCTCTGCTGTCTCCTCACAAATGTTTACAAATCTCTCGTCCTCTCTCTGCATAATTTCTTCTAAATCTCTCCTCTACCCTTTCTCCTGATAACTATTTTGAAATCTGCCCTCTCCTGTGTCCTGATAACGATTTCCAAATCTCTCCTATGTGCTCACAAGGATTCCTGAAACTTTCCTCTCTGCTCTCACCTCTCTTCTCTTTAGTATTGCACATTCTCTCCCCTCTCCTCACAACTGTTTCCAGATCGCTCATCCTATCTCCACATAATTAATTCTAAATCTTTCCTGTAACCTCTCTCCTCATAACGATTTCCAAATCTCTCCTTTCTCCTCATAATTATTTCCGAATCTCTCGCCTCTCACCTCTCCTCTTAATTAATTTGAGATGTCTCCTCGTATATCCTCATAACGATTTCCAAATCTCTATCTGCTGATAACGATTTCGGAATCTCTCTTCTGTGCTATCCCCTCTCTACGCCTAAGTATTCCAAAATACCTACTGTCTCCTGACAAATCTTTAAAACTCTCTCCTCCTCTCTCCGCAGAATGAATTCTAAATCTTTCCTCTATCCGCTGTGCTCGGAAATTTTTACCAATATGTCTTTTCTCCTCTCTTCTCATAACTATTTCCTTTCATCTCGTGTCCTCTGTCCTCATGAGCATTTCGAATCTCCCATCTCCTGTGTCCTGATAACGATTTCAAAATCTCTGCTCTCTGCTCTCACCTCTCTTCTGTTTAGTATTCCACAGTCTCTCCTCTCACCTCACAACTGTTTCCAGATCTCTCATCCTATCTCCACATAATGAATTCTAAATCTTTCCTCTAACCTCTCTCCTCATAACGATTTCCAAATCTCTCCTCTTAATTAATTTGAGATATCTCCTGCTATATCCTCATATCGATTTCCAAATCTCTATCTCCTGATAACGATTTCGGAATCTCTCTTCTGTGCTATCCCCTCTGTAAGCCTAAGTATTCCAAAATACCTACTGTCTCCTCACAAATGTACACATCTCTCCTCCTCTTTCCGCATAACTAATTTCTAAAGCTCTCCTGTATGCTCTCTTGTCATAAATACTTTAATATCTCTTTTCTCCTGTCTCCTTATAGTAGTTCTAAATCTCTCCTGTGCTGTGTCCTCCTGAACGATTTCCAACTCTCCTTACTCCTCATAATGAGTTCCAATTTTGTCCTCGTCATGTCTCGTTTTAATTAATTTGAGCTCTCCATTATTTTCTCATACCGCTTTCCAAATATCTCTTCTGTGCTGATCACCTCCCTCCGTCATAAGTATTCCAACATCTCTGCTATCTCCTCACAAATGTTTACAATCTCTCCTCCTCTATGCCGCTAATTTCTTCTAAATCTCTCCTTCCTCCCTCTTCTCCTCCTGATAACTATTTTCGAAACTTGCCCGTCTCCTGCGTCCTGATAACGATTTCCAAATCTCTCCTATCTGCTCACAAGGATTCCCGAAACTCTCCTCTCTGCTCTCACCTCTCTTCTCTTTAGTATTGCACATTCTCTCCCCTCCTCCTCACAACTGTTTCCAAGACTCGCTCATCCTATCTCCACATAATTAATTCTAAATCTTTCCTGTAACCTCTCTCCTCATAACGATTCCAAATCTTTCCTTTCTCCTCATAATTATTTCCGAATCTCTCGCCTCTCAACCTCTCCTCTTAATTAATCTGAGATGTCTCCTCGTATATCCTCATAACGATTTCCAAATCTCTATCTGCTGCTAACGACTTTCGGAATCTCTCTTCTGTGCTATCCCCCTCTCTATGCCTAAGTATTCCAAAATACCTACTGTCTCCTGACAATCTTTAAAACTCTCTCCTCCTCTCTCCGCAGAATGAATTCTAAATCTTTCCTCTATCCGCTGTGCTCGGAATTTTTACCAATATGTCTTTTCTCCTCTCTTCTAAACTATTTCCTTTCATCTCGTCTCCTCTGTCCTCATGAGCCATTTCGAAATCTCCCATCTCCTGTGTCCTGATAACGATTTCAAAGTCTCTGCTCTCTGCTCTCACCTCTCTTCTGTTTAGTATTCCACAGTCTCTCCTCTCACCTCACAACTGTTTTCCAGATCTCTCATCCTATCTCCACATAATGAATTCTAATCTTTCCTCTAACCTCTCTCCTCATAACGATTTCCAAATCTCTCCTCTTAATTAATTTGAGATATCTCCTGCTATCCCTCATATCGATTTCCAAATCTCTATCTCCTGATAACGATTTCGGAATCTCTCTTCTGTGCTATCCCCTCTCTAAGCCTAACTATTCCAAAATACCTACTGTCTCCTCACAAATGTTTACACATCTCTCCTCCTCTTTCCGCATAACTAATTCTAAAGCTCTCCTGTATGCTCTCTTGTCATAAATACTTAATAATATCTCTTTTCTCCTGTCTCCTTATAAGTATTTCTAAATCTCTCCTGTGCTGTGTCCTCTGAACGATTTCCAACTCTCCTTACTCCTCATAATGAGTTCCAATTTTGTCCTCTCATGTCTCGTTTTAATTAATTTGAGCTCTCCATTATGTTCTCATACCGCTTTCCAAATATCTCTTCTGTGCTATCACCTCCCTCCTCATAAGTATTCCAAAATCTCTACTATCTCCTCACAAATGTTTACAAATCTCTCCTCCTCTATCCGCATAATTGCTTCTAAATCTCTCCTCTATCCTCTCTCCTCATAACTATTTCAAAATCTCCCGTCTCCTGCGTCCTGATAACGATTTCCAAATCTTCCTATCTGCTCACAAGGATTCCCAAAACTGTCCTCTGCTCTCACTTCTCTTCTCTTTTGTATTCCACAATCCTCCCCCTCACTCACCACTGTTTGAAATCTCTCAATCCTATCTCCACATAATAAATTGTAAATCTTTCCTCTATCCTCACTGCTTCATCAAATCTTTCCTTGTATCTTCTTTTCTCATCTCTCCTCAGAACGATTTCCAAATCTCTCCTGTCTCATCTCTCCTCATAATTAATTTGAGTTCTCTCCTCCTATCTCCTCATAACGATTTCCAAATCTCTTTTCTGTGCTATCACCTCCCTCGTCATAAGTATTCCAACATCTCTGCTGTCTCCTCACAAATGTTTACAAATCTCTCGTCCTCTCTGCGTAATTTCTTCTAAATCTCTCCTCTACCCTTTCTCCTGATAACTATTTTGAAATGCCCTCTCCTGTGTCCTGATAACGATTTCCAAATCTCTCCTATCTGTTCACAAGGATTCCCGAAACTCTCCTCTCTGCTCTCACCTCTCTTCTCTTTAGTATTGCACATTCTCTCCCCTCTCCTCACAACTGTTTCCAGATCGCTCATCCTATCTCCACATAATTAATTCTAAATCTTTCCTGTAACCTCTCTCCTCATAACGATTTCCAAATCTCTCCTTTCTCCTCATAATTATTTCCGAATCTCTCGCCTCTCACCTCTCCTCTTAATTAATTTGAGATGTCTCCTCGTATATCCTCATAACGATTTCCAAATCTCTATCTGCTGATAACGATTTCGGAATCTCTCTTCTGTGCTATCCCCTCTCTACGCCTAAGTATTCCAAAATACCTACTGTCTCCTGACAAATCTTTAAAACTCTCTCCTCCTCTCTCCGCAGAATGAATTCTAAATCTTTCCTCTATCCGCTGTGCTCGGAAATTTTTACCAATATGTCTTTTCTCCTCTCTTCTCATAACTATTTCCTTTCATCTCGTCTCCTCTGTCCTCATGACCATTTCGAAATCTCCCATCTCCTGTGTCCTGATAACGATTTCAAAGTCTCTGCTCTCTGCTCTCACCTCTCTTCTGTTTAGTATTCCACAGTCTCTCCTCTCACCTCACAACTGTTTCCAGATCTCTCATCCTATCTCCACATAATGAATTCTAAATCTTTCCTCTAACCTCTCTCCTCATAACGATTTCCAAATCTCTCCTCTTAATTAATTTGAGATATCTCCTGCTATATCCTCATATCGATTTCCAAATCTCTATCTCCTGATAACGATTTCGGAATCTCTCTTCTGTGCTATCCCCTCTCTAAGCCTAAGTTTCCAAAA
This sequence comes from Camelus ferus, assembly GCF_009834535.1. Taxonomy (NCBI): domain Eukaryota; kingdom Metazoa; phylum Chordata; class Mammalia; order Artiodactyla; family Camelidae; genus Camelus; species Camelus ferus. The sequence goes on along the minus strand of NC_045707.1, from coordinate 65,897,412 downwards.
TACCTACTGTCTCCTCACAAATGTTTACACATCTCTCCTCCTCTTTCCGCATAACTAATTCTAAAGCTCTCCTGTATGCTCTCTTGTCATAAATACTTAATAATATCTCTTTTCTCCTGTCTCCTTATAAGTATTTCTAAATCTCTCCTGTGCTGTGTCCTCTGAACGATTTCCAACTCTCCTTACTCCTCATAATGAGTTCCAATTTTGTCCTCTCATGTCTCGTTTTAATTAATTTGAGCTCTCCATTATGTTCTCATAAGCTTTCCAAATATCTCTTCTGTGCTATCACCTCCCTCCTCATAAGTATTCCAAAATCTCTACTGTCTCCTCACAAATGTTTACAAATCTCTCCTCCTCTATCCGCATAATTGCTTCTAAATCTCTCCTCTATCCTCTCTCCTCATAACTATTTCAAAATCTCCCGTCTCCTGCGTCCTGATAACGATTTCCAAATCTCTGCTCTCTGCTCTCACCTCTCTTCTGTTTAGTATTCCACAGTCTCTCCTCTCACCTCACAACTGTTTCCAGATCTCTCATCCTATCTCCACATAATGAATTCTAAATCTTTCCTCTAACCTCTCTCCTCATATCGATTTCCAAATCTCTATCTCCTGATAACGATTTCGGAATCTCTCTTCTGTGCTATCCCCTCTGTAAGCCTAAGTATTCCAAAATACCTACTGTCTCCTCACAAATGTTTACACATCTCTCCTCCTCTTTCCATAACT